>NC_056727.1:1016992867-1017262867 GCF_019279795.1 Protopterus annectens
CTGACACCAGTCGGTCTCAGTGAGGCATTTGTGTAGGCTGTCAGTATCGCTTGGGGAGTTAATAATAACTCCCAGCATATATATATATATATATATATATATATATTTTTATATATATATATATATATATATATATATATATATATATATATATATATATATATATATATATACACACACACACACACACACACACACACACACACACACACACACACACACACACACATCTATTGTGTTCATTGTATTCCATAGTAAAAGGCTTTTGATGGTCCAGGGACCTTGTTAAATGACACTTTAATAGCAGACTTAGTAGTGATTTAAATCAAAACAAATTTGTATTAAATTGGATTTCATTAATTTAATTAACTTGCATTCTTGATTGGTTGAAGGGTATACCAAGAATCGGTACCATGGGTGAATTAACTACATTACTGCAACAGATGGCAAAATACTCAACTCCTTTAATTGTTACAGCTGGTGGAATCACTTCAGTTTTGCCAGTGGAGCAAACAATGGAGGATGTAATGGTGATGATCTCAATGGTAACGGACATTTGAGTGCAAGATTTGGCCCTAATCATGAATATCACAGTTTTTCTCAAGTTGTCTCAGGATCAGAGAGGCTTTCAGTGAATAAACAATGAAATTACTTTAATATTGACAACTGGTTACAAGCACCAGTGTTTTCTTTTAGTTCCACCAACATTGTGCTGTGGTATGAGATCAGAAGTAAATGACTTTGAAAGTAAGCTTTCAAAATTCCAGAGCTTACTACTTGAAAATTCTTATTTTAATGAATGTTTACATGTGAGATGCATTCCTAAAGCGTTGAGAATCTGGAAGTACCCAAATGGGGTGGAAGTCTATTCGCCTTTACACAGGGAGCTTGGTGAATTGTTTGATCAGACTGGATTAAAGTTACTAGAAGCACTTATAGGTTCATAGGTAGGTACTAGACTATTTGCCCGAGGGCATTTATAAGCCTAGCCAGAGTGTATCGACTTTCATCACCCCATTGATTAATTAACTGATCCTCTGTCAAGCATAGCCAATAAAGTGATCCCAGGGGTGTATTTTCTTTTACCCATCCACTCATCAAGGTTTCTCTTGAAGAGTGTTAGTGAGGGGTTCTGCCTGATGCAATTTGGAATTTTGTTCCAAAGCATGGAAGCATGGGGAGTCTCTGTGACAGGAATCTATCCCTCCAGCATGTTCTATTTATTGTTGTGATGAAGTTTAGCTCACTAGAGCGCATGGCTCACAGTGACTTGGATTTCTTTAGGTGGAGCATGTCCATCAATTCTGAGTTCGACATGGCTTTGTAAGTCAGGCAGAGATCACCTCTGAGTAAGTGATATGCCACTGAGTACAGCTGGAGTTTTTTCAGTCGGGCTGCATAGGACATATGATTGAGGCCAGTAATCCTCTTGGTGAGGTAAGTTTGTGGTCTTTCCAGCTGTTGGAGGTGTCTTTTGAGGTACATCCCAAATAGGGCATTGTAATCTATGATGGGTCTAATGAGTGATGAGTAGAGGGGCACTATAATCTCTTTATTTCTAGATGCAAACCCTTTAGTAATTAGATGGGCCACATAGAAGGATTTCCTAACTACTTTGGCAATATGATTGTCAAAGGAGAGATTACTATCTACCTGGGTCCCCAGATCTCTTATTACCTCTTCTGTATTAAGGGGGCTGCCACCTATGTGGTAATTCATGGGTGTTTTGTTTTTTTCCAAATGGGATGACTATGCATTTTTTGGCATTTAGCTTGAGGCCATGACTTTGACACCAGGTGTCCATCTCAGTAAGGCCCTTTTGGAGGATGTCCGTGTCAGCCGTAGAGTCAATTATGGCTTCCAGTTTGCAGTCATCAGCGAACTTGGTTAGCCATAGTCCTCCTGTGTTTGCCTGTACTTCTGAGAAGTATATGCCAAACAGTAGGGGTCCCAGGACCGAACCTTGTGAGACACCATTTGTGACTGGTTTAGAGTTGGACCTGGAGCCCGCTATTCTTACTGTGTGAGTTCTGTCTGTAAGCCAGTTGGCAACTCATCTCGTGCCGTAAGGGTTTATGTTCAGGCTGGTGAGTTTTTCTGTAATACCCAAGTGGGGAATGGTGTTGAAAGCCTTGGCGAGGTCAAGGTAGGCTGTGTGAGCCATCTTTCCCTCGTCTATGGACTTGGTGACTGTCTCAAAGAAGTTAACCAGGTTTAGTAGGCATGATCTGCCCTTAACAAAGCCAAACTGGGTTGGGTCAAGTGTTTGGAGGATCCCAATGTCTTTGTTAATGAGTTCCATGATGATGCACTCCATAGCCTTGCAGACCAGGCTAGTCAAGCTAATGCGGCAATGGTCACCAGGGTCAGTTGTGGCCCCTTCTTTGTGGAGAGGAATAACAGTTGCTGTGCACCATTCTATGGGTGCTTAGCCTGTGGAGAGGCTGAAGTTGAACAGTGTGTTTAGGTGGGGGGTTAGTTCATTCTGTAGTTCGTGCAAGACGCAGCCTGGGACACCACCTTGTCCCATTGATGCTGTGTTTTTGGCTTTTGAAAGGGCTGTTTTCACCTGTGCGTCTGTGATTTTTGGGACACTACACTTTTCCGGTATTGTTGTGGGCCGTTTTGGAGGTGAGACGGGGATGAAGTTTGCACTGAATCTATCTGCCAGGATGTTGGCAATATCAGTAGGTTCAGTATATTTTGTGCTATTTTGCACTAAATCAGTGCATATCTGCGAGTTGCCACTTAGATTCTTAACATAGCTAAAGAAGGCTTTGTGGTTATCTTTTGAATCCTTAGCTATTTTTCTTTCGAAGTTGGCCTTGGATGATTTTATGAGGGACCTTAGTTTCTTACTGATACTGATCAGGGATGTCTTTTCTTCTTGGGATTTGCTTTTTTTTTTCTGAATTAGTTTCCTCCTTCTATTGTATAGCCTGTTTATTGCAGGGGTCCACCAAAATGGTTTCCTTCTCTTAGAAGATTGAGTCTTGGTTTTGCTAGGGATGCATGATCCTTGCATCCTTGTAGGTGCTCATAGAGTGCATTTGTAAAGGTTTCTGCATCTTGGGTACCGTTATCTTTAGCGTGGGGACTGTGAAACTTACTGCCTCTGTCTTAAGTAAGGTGAAGTTTGCTTTAGAAAAGTTTTTTACTGTGGTTTCCTTAGTTGGGGGTGGTGGTAGGGTGTGGACATCCAGAGTGATTAGTTTATGTTCTGATCTAATCAGTGATGGGTTGACCGCTGGTGTGGAACACCTGTTGCCCATGTTGGTGATGACCAGGTCCAATATGTTTTCACCTCTAGTAGGGGAGTTTTACCAGCTGATCCAGGGCGTTTGAGTTGATGAATTCCAGGAAACACTGGGCCTGGAAATTTGTAGTTTTCTCAGTGAATGGTAGGGTAATTGAAATCACCCAATATCAGGGTGTTCAGTAGGACCTTCATGTTTTCCAGTGTTTTAACCAATAATGTGTTGAGTTTTGATGGTAAGTTATATAAGCAGAAAGATGGCGTGGCCATGGGGAGGGCAAGCACAAACAGCTATGCCAATCTCATCATGGCCACATGGGAAAACAGGAATGTGCTTACTAATGAAAGATGGCCCCAGATCCAATTTTATAAATGGTTTGTTGATGACTTCTTCCTGTTATGGAGTGGTGATGATGCAACATTAAAAGAATTCACTACAGAAATTAATAACGGCACTGACTTTCTAAAATTTGAGATGAAATACTCTAGACAGGAAATAGAATTTCTTGATGTAATGATTAGGATGGATGATGTGAATGAGATAACCACCAAGTTGTTTAGGAAGAAATGCCATAGAAATACTTCACTCCATAGAAGCAGTATGCATCCAGGACATATCTTTAAGAATGTAGTAAAAGGGCAAACCCTTAGGACTTCAAGGCTAACAGCCAGGGATGATGAATTTAAGAAAGAACTAACTAGTCTGAAATGCAGATTTAATGAAAGGGGTTATGCTGATAGTATGACCACAGGTATCCTGGATGCATCTGCTTCATGGAGAGATAGTATAGGTAAGCCATATTTTTCAATGCCCAATAATGATAGAACAGGTTATGTTCAACATAAAAATGAATCTGTTAGATTCTCTACTTATTTTACCAGAGATGTAAATATAATAACCAATGTGATAAAAAAGAACTGGA
Source organism: Protopterus annectens (assembly GCF_019279795.1). NCBI lineage: Eukaryota > Metazoa > Chordata > Ceratodontiformes > Protopteridae > Protopterus > Protopterus annectens. Next base: position 1,016,997,047 of record NC_056727.1, read on the forward strand.
ATATATTAACACAGAATCCAGAAATCAAACAAGTCGTAGGGGAAAATCCAAGTTTTATATTTAAGAACAGGAAATCTTTGAAAAGGATGTTATGCTATCCACATCATAATAAGGGACAAGATATGACAGGAGTAAAAGGGATGGCTCCTTGTGGTGGATGCAATCAATGTATATACATAAATCATGAGAATGTATTTACACATCCAGACACTAAGCGAATATATGATTTTAGGGTAGCAGCCAATTGTAACACAAACCATGTGGTCTACTTGGCTGTCTGTCAGAAATTCTCTGCATTTTATGTGGGCAAGACTGACAGACAGCTAAGATTTAGAATCAGGGAACACTTATTAAATATTAGGAATGGTGTTGCCACTAATGCGTTAGCCAAACGTGTCCTCTGAAGGCAATGACCATAATTTTATGTTCTCAGTTATTGAGAGAATTATTCCTAATGAGAGAGGTGGTGATATAAGGAACCATACAGAGACCTCTGAAACTAGGTGGATTATCAGATTAAGAGCTAATAAAGGAAAGAGCCTTAATGATAGAATACCCTTGAAACCAGTTTTGAAGAAAAGGAGGTTGTTCAAATGAAATTAAATTATTTTAATGAAAGACAGAGAAACATATTAAATATATATTTTAATTGTTTTTAACTAATGCATTTTATGTTACAATGTTTATTACGTATCTATACTTGAAATGTTTTTCCAGTATGACTTTGTACATATTGCAGAATGACTGGTTTTACTTTAAGTGCTAATTACTTCAAGCATTAATTGGTTTGATTTGATTGGTTTGAATACTATTTAAATATAGTTGAGTAGGAAATGTTTGTTTGAAGGTCCGAAGAAGTGATATGTGTATCATGAAAGCGCTTACCTGAGTGAATAAATTTACCTTGGATTTTACCTACGTTTTATTTATTCTTGGACTGTGTTTAAACTAGGACATTCTGTGCCTTGGTTACTTCAACATTTCTTTGTGGATTTTTATGACTTTATTGTACCTTGGTGGAGTATTTATCCTAGCTGTTTCCTGTCTAGTATTATCCAGAGTGATTAGTTTATGGTCTGATCTAACCAGTGATGGGCTGACCGCCGGTGTGGAACACCTGTTGCCCATGTTGATGATGACCAGGTCCAATATGTTTTCACCTCTGGTAGGGGAGTTTTACCAGCTGATCCAGGGCGTTTGAGTTGATGAATTCCAGCAAACACTGGGCCTGGGAATTTGGACTCGATTAGTTTTCTCAGTGAATGGTAGGGTAATTGAAATCGCCCAATATCAGGGTGTTCGGTAGGACCTTCATGTTTTCCACTGTCTCCAGAAAGGTGGAGTGGTGGTCCTGGGTCATGGAGGGTGATCTGTAACAGGCCACAATTTGCATTGCAGATTTGCCCGATGTTAGTTGCACATGGATGATCTCAGAGGTATCATGCTGCGCCTCTAACCTGTAGATATAGGTACCCTTGATGAATATGGATACACCCCCTCCTTTTGTGTTTTGGTCCATGTTCTGTGGCCGAAACGTGTGGTATGAGTTGTAGCCCAGTAGTGCTGGGGTGCTCTCTGGAGCCTTGAACCAGGTTTCAGTTACTGCACAGATGTCAACATTCTCCATACTGAGGAGTGCTTCGAGCGTGTGCATTTTGAGATTTAAACTCCTGGCGTTGAGTAGCATAACCCTCAGTTTTTTGTTAATTGTGCTGTTTACAGAAGTAGGTTTGACGTCTGAGCCTTGCCTTAAAAAGGCACTAAGGGGGAAGCAAGACCCTTGGCCAGTATTCAAAAGCCTAGGGGTGACAGGTGCAAGCCGTCTCTTGTGAAGCAATGCGGTTTGTCGAGCATGTCGTCCCAGGCTGACAGACACTGGATCCCCTTTGAATGACACTAGAAGCTTCGCCATTGTTGAAATTGATCATTTATTCTTTATACTGAGGTATCATTCTTGGTGAGGACAGGATGCTACTCAGGGTTAGGGTCATACCAGCCTGGGCTGCATGATCAGAGAGCTCTTCCATGTCTCTTTTCATGTAGTCCAGGGAGGTTCATCTCAGGTCATTCACACCAATATGAACAATGACAGAGTCATATTTGTACTTGTTCTGGAGTGACCTGAGTGCTTGTGTTATGTGGCAGATTCTGGCTCCTGACAGGCAGCTAACAGTAACCTTCTGCTTGTCCAGCCTAGTGAGTGGGACGTCATTGTGCCTGACTATAGAGTCACCTATTACTAGTGTGTTAGGTATGTTATTTCGCCTTAAGGGCTGTGATTGTGCGGCACACTGATTTTGTGTTTTTTGTGTTGCCTGCTTTGTGATGAGAAGGGCAAGTTATTTGGGTGTCTGCTTTGGAGGTCTCTGATGCTTTTGCAGGTTTTTATTTAGAGCCTCCGAGTACGATTTTGTGTATTTATGTGTATTTTTTGCCAGTGCTGTTTTAGTAGGTCTGTGTGTGGCTGGAGGTGTGGTGCAAGTGTTAACCTTCTCCTCTTGACTGTCTGTTCCAGTCTTGGGTGGAGACAGCTTAGCTTCCAGTTTGGCTGTATAATTGCATCTCTCGCATATGTTAGTGTTTTGTGGTAGGAGGAGAGGGTTGTCTGTGTACATAAGGCAGTTGTAACATTGCCTCAGGATACCCAGATTCACCAGCTGGACTGGAGAATGCACTTGAAGTTACCCTTTGGTCATGCCTGAATACTAGGGTGAGCTGCTTAGTCGCTTGGTTGGTGAGGGGTGAATAAAGAGCCTTGCCCTACTGGGCAATCAGTGTCAGGGTATATTAGTGCTTGCTATTAGGTCTGATCAAGTGCTGGGCTGTAAGATGCTTTTTGAGTGCTTAGATTGAGAGTTAGACTAGTTTCAAGGGAAAAACTGAAGAGGAGACTTAGTGGAGCCGGGAATAATTTAACCATAGCTAACCGGCACTGCCCGGTGTGCAAAACCGTGCAAACACGGTTTTTATAGTAGGGAAATGAAAGAGACCAATAAACTAACTTCTGGGCTGGTACCACTCCTCCAGGACAGCTCAAAGCTCCCTTCTCTCACAGGTGAAGAGAGAAACTTCCTTCTATCCAAGTAAGGTATGGGCAACTAAGAAACTAGTATCACAGCTCTGAATTCAGCACTAGCCTGAAAACTGGACTATACTAGCTTAGAAAAGTGAGAAACAAGGAATTTTTTAGTTTTTTTTTTGTTTTTTGTTTTTTTGAAAAGATAAGGCAAAAACAGTAAAAAATACACTTAAAACAGCTTTAAACGACTACAAATGATCAGAAAAGGCTATCACACTTTAGTGTGCAGCCTACAACAGTTAAACAAATTATTTAAACAAAAAAAAACTTTTTAAAAGTGCAGGCAGTCAAATAAGTACAATATGTGAAAAAAACAAACTTTTAAATCACAATAAATTTGAAAAATCTGCACTTAAGCGGAAAATAGTTAAGTACAGCAAGAAAGTACAGAAAACTGATACTTAATCACTCCAAAGTCTCTCTTCCAAGCTAGAAGGCTTGTATCAGTTTAAGGCTTTCTAGTGCTACCCAGTAGGTTAGTTACAAGAAAGATGGGAAACAAGCGCAGATGTGGTCTTTTAAACCAGAAAGTTGAAAGAGACAGACAAACTGTCCAAATGGTCAATAAACTACAATTTCTGGGCCAAGAACCTCTACTCTCATGGTAGACAGGCGACCTAGTGCTTACCATTCCCACTGATAAGCTAGAAGGCTTTCTTCCAACACAGAAAGGCTTGCGGGGTCAGAAGCTTACCAACAGTCTTGGATACAGCAAATCTTTATCTGGACTAGGCTAGTTAAAGGAAATGTGGGAAGCAAGCACAAGTGCAGCTTTTAAACCAGAACATTGAAAGAGATGGAAAAACCTGCCAAAAAGGTCAATAGCTACAAGTTCTGGGCCAGGAACCACTTCTCTTGTGGTAGATAGGCTACCTAATGCTTACCACTCCCACTGATAAGCTAGAAGGCTTCCCTCCAACACAGAAAGGCTTGGGGGGGGGGCTCAGAAGCTTACAAAGAGTCCTGGATACAGCAAATAAGTACATGGACTAGACTAGTTACAGGAAAGATGGGGAACAAGTACAAACGTAGGCTTTTAAGCCAGCAAGTTGAAAGAGATGGAAAACTGCCCAAACGGCCAAATAAACTACAATCTCCGGGCCAAAACTCACTCTTCCCATGGAGGATAGGCTACCTAGTGCTTACCACTCCCACTGATAAGCTAAGAAGGCTTCACTCCAACACAGAAAGGCTTGGGGGCTCAGAAGCTTACTAACAATCCTGGATAAAGCAACTCTGTAACTGGACTAGGCTAGTTATAGGAAAGGTGGGAAACAGGCACAAGTGCAGCTTTTAAACCAGAAAGTTAAAAGAGATGGAAAAAAAACTGCTCAAACAGCCAATAGTTACAATTTCTGGGCCAAGGACCACTCCTCTTGTGGTAGATAGGCTACCTGATGCTTACCACTTCCACTGATAATCTAGAAGGCTTCCCTCCAACACGGAAAGGCTTGGGGGGCTCAGAAGCTTACAAAAAGTCCTGGATACAGCAAATCTGTACCTGGACTAGACTATTAACAGAAAAGGCAGGAAACAAGCGCAAACACAAACTTTTAAATCAGAAGGTTGAAAGAGATGGAAAAGCTTCCCAAATGGCCAATAACCTATAATTTCTGGGCCAGAAACCACTCCTCCTGTGGTAGATAGGTTACCTAGTGCTTACTACTCCCACTGATAAGCTAGAAGACTTCTCTCCAACACAGAAGGGCTTGGGGTGCTCAGAAGCTTACCAACAGTCATGGATACAGCAAATCTGTACCTGGACTACACTAGTTATAGGAAAGGCAGGGACCAAATGCAAAATGGGCTTTTAACCAGAAAGTAGAAAGAAATGGAAAAACTGCCCAAACGGCCAATGAACTACAATTTCAGGGCCAAAACCCACTCTTCCCATGGTAGATGGAATTAGTAGTCCACCTCTACAAAGAGGACAGTCACAACTGAAGTCCCTCAGGGATCTGTCATTGGACCACTCCTCTTTTGGCACTTACTTCTCAGAAGTCAAGGCCAGTGTCAATGGACTCTGGCTGACTACATTTCCAGATGATTGCAAATTAGGAGCTGCCATTAAATCCCACACTGACACTAATGTTCTCCAGGAAGGGATGACACAGACAAAGAACTAGTGTCAAAGCCATGGACTAAAACTAAATGACAAGAAATGCATAATAGTACCCTTTGGGAAGTCAACCACCTCTGGTAACTATCATATTGACAGCACACCCCATAGAGATGACACAGTAGTTATGGACACATATAGACAGTAATCATGCCTTTGGCCATCACATGTCTACAGTAGTGAGGAAATCATTCTATGTTGTCCAACTTATAAACAAAGATATGGCATCTAGGTCCATGGAAGTCATTGTTACACTGCATTCTTCATTCTTCAGATCCATCATTGAGTACAATGCCCCCTTTTTATGTACCTAACCAGTCATATCCAACAATTGGAATGTCCACAGAAGTTCCTCACTAAACGAATACAGGGCATAAATAAAATGTCCTATGCAGACCGCCTCAAGGCCCTATCCCTGTATTCTGTCTCCTACAGGCTTTTGAGGGGAGATCTATGCCTGGCATATAGGGTATTGCTAGACCCCAATCTGATGGACCTCCTGCATATCCACTGTCTGATGGTGCTTCAGAATGACCCATTCTAAAGACTTAAACCTTGTCTGTGATATAAATAGGACCTACTGGAGAGACAGGCATGTATCCCAGAGACTTCCCCATCTCAGGAACAGGTTCCTCATCCATTTGAAACAGAGTTCCTCCCTAACCCAGTTCAAGTGCAGCTTGGACAATTGGATGGGGAACAGGAAATTCATCCCTGGTTTGGCACCTATGTGTCTAATGGACACAGGCAACCTATAAATGTTTCATCTCCCAGGCCCCTGCTTGTGAATGTTTCATCTCCCAAGCCCCTGTTTATACTTATCAAGGGTATTAAAACTTGTCAGAGATTTGGGATGTGTGGCTAGGCTTAAAAGGTGCTTTGTGTCATTAGCCTAGTAAACACCTATAAACCTATTGTTCCACATCATCAGTCAGTCATGTATATTCCCCAGAAAGAATAGCTAGGTATGCCCAATAAGCTATTTGACAGCACACTGTGAAAAGGTGGTACACTTCAGATACACATCAATGGAAGATGTACAGTACGTGATGAAGTCTGAGAAACATGAATACTTATGTTACATTCAAGAGAGTAGTCAGCACTGTGACCACATGCTGGTGGATGTACAACTTACTCTCTACCCATGACACTGGTTACATGCCTATAGGTCTGATTGTAGTGTGTGATGTCCACATTATATTTGGATTGTGTGTTTGTTTCCTGATTCAACAAATTCCTTCACGTGTCTTGTCAATGCAGGGCAGGTGTTGTCAGAACTGTGGCAGCAGTCCCTGGTATGTGCTGATGCTATCTGTATTATAGTAATATCACAGTTGGATTTAGTGACTGTACACAAGCTGTAGTCCTTCAGGCAGCTGTTTGGACGCAGCATGTGTATGTCATCTGTGATGTCCATCAATAAACTAATGGTCAGGAAGGGCCTAGCAGACACCCCTGATGTATTGACTGATAACTGGACCTGAGATGTATGTCACGTAACATATTTCACCATAGTGAGATGCCATGTATGTCATACACTGGCCTACCCATTTGGTGATATAGCTGTTTATGACCACATATGACACTGTTGATTGAATACCTCAGTGTGAATTGTTGTCAAATGCATTGACCTGTTCAATTTCCACATGATGATACTGTTGTCATTATGTGTGCCTTCGATAACCTCTTTGGGGACATCTATAAGATGTAACAGACCTGATGTAGCAGTAACAACTCACATAGGTCTGTTGCACATGCCTGGAATATTACTAGTGTACATGTAGAGAAGGTCCATGATGACATGTTGGTCTACCTTACATTTGTGGAGAGTCAGGATGTCTCTATACATACATACATCAGGTGATTTCCCTCCCAACTCAGGTGGATGCATGTTGATGCATACCCTTGTTTGGGAATATAGGCCATATGGAGGGTGTATTGAACTGTGCATTCAACCATATCAGGAAGGTGTATGTGCTGGGTCATGATACAGGTAATCTGTGATGTTGTCACAGCACACTGATTCCTTGTGATAGACCTGGATGAGGATAAGATGGTGCAAACTGCCTGTTGTGATCTGGCCTAGTCTTTTGACACGATCCCACATGCAAGTTTCACTGAGAAAACACCCAAGCAGGGGATTAAACCTTATGTCAGTTGATGGGTAAACAATTGGCTCACATCATGTGAAAGTTGGTGAATCAACATGTACCAGTAGAGCTGTTACCATTTACATACCGCTGGGGATCTGAGCTTGGACCTTTTATTTCTCAACAGTTCAGGCTGAAGTACATGTCCTTTGCCTTAGCAAGTTTGCTGATTCTTGTATATTGTGTGCAATCCTTGAGTCCATCACTGGTGATAAGATAGTACAGGAGGAGCTAACATACACAACTGAATGGTGAAAAAGGCACATGATCTAGAAACAAATGCAGAGATGTGTGTTTGTAATGCTGTCCATCTGAAAAGTAGAGTTCCATGTTAATCACAGCATTGACAAAAGTCTTGCTATGCAGAAACATAGTGATGCAAGCACTGGGAGGATATTTAGATAGCAATCTGAACTTTGACCATCAACTGTCTATACTGCTATTGAAAGCCTGTGTTGAGCACATCATAAGTCACACCATCATATTGATATCTTAGGATTGCATGACAGCACTGTTGTCAAATCTCATTACAGCATTAATAGAGTATAACGCTCTTTTTTACATGTACCTCACCAGACACATGTGGCAGCTGGAGAGACCAAGGGCTTTCTCAGCAGTATAACACAGGGTCTACACACCATGTCATGATGTATGTGGATAGATTGAAAGCCATGTCACTGCAAACTCCCTGCACTGGTGGGGAGTACTACATATCCAAAAATGTGATATAGCTGATTGTGATGGTCGTGCACTGGCCCAGCAATCAAGAAGCCTCAATCCTTACCACTAATACCAGTGAGGAGCATCCATATAGGGAAAGGATAATAAATATACACACAGTAAAGTACAATTTCCCTTAAGGGTATACAGAGATCACAGTCAGTCTGGGGCTGGTTTCTCCCTTTCTGTCCAGGTCCCCAATAAAACTCCCCACTGGCACAGCTATAGGGTCCAGATCTCAGCCTAGTGTGTAAGCTAAAACCTCCAGCACCTTCTCTGTCCAACCAGTGCTTCATGTCCCTGCCTAAGTAGCTGACACACACACTTTGAGATAAGAGTTTATGCAACCACACAGACACTCCTGGGAAGGCTGGCACAGGTTCTCCAGCTGTGCCCCTTTTACCCAGACTATACGGTAGAAATCATTGCCACCACCCATATAATATTTATCAGCTACGCAAAGGTCCTTATGAAAGGGTACCAATTATACTGTGCAATATTATTATCCAAATGGTAAGGGCAACCACACAGTCAAGACTTATTTGGAGTGACTTAGTACAGTATCACTATATACATGCAATGTATTCTTAAGGCTTAAACTATCTATACATAAAACAGCCACAGTTGAAAGGTTTCAAAATATTTAATAATAAATAATAAAAACACAAGACAATACTTCTTATTACACAGTGCTAGTCAAGAGTTCAGAGATCACAGAGAAATGTTTAACATAATACCGTAGAAAAGTTCTGACATCACAGAAAACAAACTAGTCTAATCTTCCTATTTCATAGCTATATCTAATAGAAACACTAAAGTCTAAGATCCTACTTACATATAGATACAGGCAGTGCTGGTTATGCTGGATGTTCTTAAGACAAATGCTCTCATTCTTTCTGCCCTTAAATTGATAACACAATACCACTGATTCATTTCAAATGACATCATTTTTTTCTGGCTCCCAGGCTAACAGACTCACAGAAGTTAATAACCCCTTTGATCTTGCAGCTGGTCAGGAACCAGAGCAATAAAAGAAATTATATATGCAAATTCTAGCCATTGACTCTGGCCTCAAAACAATAGGCAGAAATCCTTCATCCAGACATATCAGATCTGAATTTTGACATAAACATTTTGACTTATCAGCTTTGTTACAGAAGAGTGCACTGTTGTTACATTTTTGCAGTTCCACATCTAACAGCATTTTTTACTATTTAAGAGAACAAGCCTGTGGCTTATATTAATATTTACAAATGACAGAACTATCTACAGAATTATATCTGGCTAGGCTGGCAGACTTTACCCATCTTCACACTGATAACATCAGCAGTGTCTGTTGAGGAAAAAATAGTGCCCACATGCTGGTGTAAAATGGTCTCTGTAATGTCAAGCAACAGCTCATACACATAGGTGAATGCAGTGAGAATAGAACTCCTACCAAAGTACACAGACTACAGAACACAGTGTGTTACACAAGCACCACAGCACAAGTCTGATTTACACAAGAGTGCAGGCAAACTTCTAGTAGATGACATCAGCAGGCAATGTGGCAGCCAAGAGGTTGGGAAGACTGTATGAAATGGATGGTTAGGCATGAGCAAGTAGCAAAATACTGGCAGTTCATGTAATTGGATAAGTAACTGTGGGATATACACATCTGTTCAGCTGTCTAGACACATACATACACACACACACACACACACACACACACACACACACACACACACACAGTCAACTGCAGTGAGAACAGAACCCCTGCCTAAGTACACAGACTACAGAGCATAGTATGTTATGCAAGCACTACATCACAAGTCTGTTTTATACAAGAGTGCAAGTAGGTGACATCAGCAGGCTGTGTGGTTGACAGCAGGTTGTGAGGCCTGCATAGGCACATAGCTTCATAGGTTCATATTAGGCTACAAGCCTAACAGCACTAGGGTCTTTAGAAACCTAGCTGTGTAAAAACACAAGTGCCATTATTGAGCATAGTCAGATGGCCGTATTTAGCAGAGCATGTTTATGAGCAGCACCATCTGGTCCTATCTATGAGGGACATAGGTGCCAGCCTAGAGATGACTTTACAATCACCCAACCAGTAGTCAATGTGGCACTTGAACAGGGTCATTGAAGATAACTGCTTCACATGCACTGTGAGCCTATTATAGAGGAGTGTGAATTGTTGTGGGGTATATCTGACTCCCTTGCATATTCTGTTTATCTAACAGGCTAGGTTGATAACCCTTTGGCAAATTATAGTTGTCCCATTTAATTTGCAGATGTCTATCAGTTACAGAAGGCCAGGGTCTGAGACTGCTCTGCTGAGCAGCCATAGGTCACTTCTCAGCAGCCTGCATGATACTGAGTACAGTGACAGGTATGTCAGTCTTTCCACTTATGTCATGTTTGGAGGCCTGGGAGTCTCCCAGGCACAAACTTGTGTTTTCTCCAATTGCTGCAGGTGTCTGGTGATGTACAGAGAGATGTGAGCATTATACTCCATTATTGGTGTGATATGAGTAGGTTACAGCAGAGGTATGACTATCTTGGTCTTGGATGTGATGTCCACATGTATGATGTGCACAATGCAGATTCTGTGTCACCACTATGGGCATATATTATGAAAGTGTAGATTGCTATCAACATGTGTTTCCAAGTCTCACAACGCTGTGCTTGAGCTGAATGTGGTGCTATGTATATCATGATTAGCAGGGGTACTTCATTGACAAAGGTGACAAAGAGTCATTTTTGTGCCTAAAGTTCAGTCCATGAGTTTGTCACCAAACATCAGTCTGTGTTAGTCTCTACTGTAATATGCTACCATCACTGTGGGACTCTATATGAGTGCATCCAGTTAACAATCATCTACAAACTTGGTAAACCAGAAGCCATCTGCTGTTGCCTGTGCTTCAGGGAAGTATATCCCAAACAGCTGAGGACCCAGTGCAGATCCTTGTGGTATTCCACTGGTGAGTGGGCTAGTAGTGGAGGTGCAGTCCACAACTTTGAGTGTTGTGTCCTGTTTTTGAACCAGTTAGCTCTCCATCTATTACTGTATGGCCTAATTCCCAGATGGGAGATCTTCACTATGAGACATGATAGTGGTATAGTGTCAAAGGCCTTGGATAAATGAACATAGGCAGTATGTCCTATTATCCCTTATCCAGGTCTTTGAGGTCAGTGTCCAAGAAGTTCACAAAGGTCAGTAAGCAAGATCTACCCTTGCCAAACCCAAAATGGGTAGGATCAAGTGTGTTGAAAGTCACCTCTGTCCCTGTAGATATGGCCCATGCTGAGTTTGTCGTAAACATGCAGATAAGGCTTTTTAGGCATGTGGGCCAGTAGTAGTTCTGCATGTTACCAGATCACTACATTTGATATTACATTTTGTAGTGTGGTTGATATATGTTTGCAAAAAGTACTGAGACCCCAGGGTTGTAGTGCTTGTGGGTGCCAACACATGGATGTATTTTAAGTATATGACATACAGTTAGCTCCCCCAGTTTGTAATGTTTCTACATGTACTTTCATGTCGTACAAAGGAAGTGGACAGTAAACAGCAGAAAGACAGCATAATATATACATTTCAATAGCTCAAGGAACAGTGGGTTTGTGTGTCAGTTAGCAAAGTGTATACATATCCTAGATACACATTTTCACATGGCTAAGCACTGTGCAAACGCAAGCTTCAATGTCAAAGTCTGACACTTAGTAATGAGTCTGTGGACTACACCTGCTACATAATTCACTCTGTGGCAGCAGGTGTTAATGCAGTGATATGTTCGCTTTTGGGGCCAGATGGTACTGGGTTGGAATACAGCTGTATCTAATACTTTTCACTTCTTTTTGCTTGTGTGTTTGTGCACTATGCCCACCATTGCACAATAATGCATTAAATAAAAGAAATGTAGAAGACAAGAAAGTAGTGAAATGGGAATGCTAAAGTCTGACAGTTAGTACTGAGTCTCTGGAATACATGTTTTACTTAACTGACTCTGTGGTGGCATGTGTTAATGCAGTAATTGTAGTAATCCATTCCTTTTTGGAGCCAGATGGTACTGGGTTTGAATACAACTGAACCTAACACTTTTAAGAACTTTTGCATTACTGTTGATACGTGTTGCTGTGCAATGTGCACCATTGCACAATAATGCATTAAAGAAAAGAAATGGGGAACATAGAACAGCTGTGAAATGGGGAGCAAGCAGGGGGGAAGAACAAATGGAAAGCAATAAGGAATGTGCAGGAGGGAGGTAGGAAAGATCCATAGCTATCCATTTATTCAACAGTAAAAACTGATAACATATGCAGAATATTAGCTAAATTTGGTCTGTCACCTCCAGAGAAAGGGATGACCAGAACACAATCATGTTGTATAGCAAATTTGACTGAATCAAGTCTGTCAAGAAGAAGTGTGTGCAAAATGAAGAGCTATGTATGGGACAATTCTTTTAATGACACATAATAAAATAAAACAACAAAAAAGAGACATAAAGGTTGGTGTGAGAAAAAAAAAGATAAGATTAGTACCTTCTTATGTAACATACAATGCATTAATACAATTACTTGAGTCTATTATCTTAACCTTCACTCTTAAGACTACCACCCCTAAGAGATAAGTTGTTACTTTAAAGACTAGCAGCTCCTAAGAGATGTGCACTATACTACAAATTGCAGCATGTACTCCTTTAGATATGCATATATTGCACATATGTATGTTCCAGTTATCCAGATTACAGTTTACAGCAAGGCATGCATACCAGTGTTATAGAGCTTTTACTTTAAACCTTTAAATTACACATAACTGAAGAATTAACAGTTATTGTATAGTTGAAAAGTGTGATATTTAAACCCACCATCTCTAACTAAAGTCTAATATTGTAGTTTTGATTTGTGCTACAAACTAATGCACGCATACTTTATTTTACAGTTAGAGCATGCATGTTCAATTTGATACAACAGTATAAACCAAACAAGCTATATTTGTTTGTGCTACAGACTAATGCATACATACATGCTTTTACAGTTCAGATATGCATGCTCAATTTGATACAACTGTATTAAATACCCAAAAAACTATCTTTAACTTTCAGTGCTACAATAACACTACTCTTCTACTGCATACATACAACATGCCTCCCTCATCTATGCCAATCTAATCACATGGGTCCTAACATTGCACTCCCTCTTCATGTCAACTGTGGAAAAAAACAGAACAGAACAGAATGCCATTATGAATACCAGTCTTGCCTATGTTCAGCTTTTATTCCTTAAAAATACTCTCTGTAGTTGGTACTTACACATCTGTGGGATGTCCTCCATCCCAAATTCCTGGATCTGAGCATTGAGTGTACCCCCTCTTCCTTTGGCATAGGTCACTAAAGTGATGTCTACATTGGTCACAGTGCATGGGATACCGGTGGCACAAGTCACAGCCCAGGACAAACTATCCCAAGCCTCTGACTTATACTGGGACCCACAATAGTCCCCCTGCAGCAACCTGGCACTGTGGTGTTTCACTAGGAGCCCAACAAAAATCTTGGACTCCTGGACACCCCATCTCTGATCTCTAAATCTCATGCCCTCTCCATGAATGCCTGCCATGTCTTCCACATGTCAAGAGCAACGGAGACTGATGGTTTCCTACCAATTCCAATTATCATGTTTACTGGGACTGTGCATACTGTTAGAAATTGTTGCGTACTGAGCACCATCACACAAACACAGTGCAAGATGGTCAGCTGTGCACAACACTGGCAAGCAAGTTCAAGGATATTTGATGCATGGTTACTTGCAAAAGTATGTTTGTCAAATGTGAGCCGTACCTCCCTGGACTACATGAAAAGAGACATAGAGGAGCTCTCGGATCATGTAGCCCAGACAGGTATGACCCTGAACTTGAGTAGCATCTTACCCTCACCAAAAATGATGCCACAGTATAAAGAAAAAAATGATCAATTTTAACAATTGGCTAAAGTTCTGGTGTCATTCAAAGGGGATCCAGTGTCTGTCAGCCTGGGATGACATGCTCGACAAGTCACATTGCTTCGCTAGGGATGGCTTGCACCTGTCACCTCTTGGCTTTTGGGTACTGGCAAAGGCTCTTGCCACCCCTATGGGACCTTTTTTAGGCAAGGCTCAAAAGACAAACCCACCTCCATAGACAACACAAGGAAAAATAAACTAAGGGTAATGCTAATCAATGCCAGAAGTCTAAACCTCAAAAAAATGCAAGCACTCGAAGCTCTCCTCAGCATGGAGAATATCGATGTCTGTGCAGTAACAGAGACCTGGTTCAAGGCTCCCAAGAGCACCCCAGCACTACCAGGCTATACCTCATACCATGCTTTTCGGCTCCAAAACTCGGACCGAACCACAAAAGGAGGGGGAGTATCCATATTCATCAGGGATACCCACACCTCCAGGTTAGTGGCACTGCACGAAGCATCGGAAACCATCCATGTGCAACTAACAGTAGGCAAAACTGCCTTTCAGTTTGTAGCCTGCTACAGACCACCATCCCAGACTCTGGAACCTCAGGTGGCTTTCCTGAGAGCACTGGAGAATATGAAGGTCTCTCCAAATACCTTTATATTGGGTGACTTCAACTACCCTAACATAGACTGGGAACACTACTCAAGCCCCAACAGCCTAGCCCAAAGGTTCCTAAAATTTATAAACTCAAATGCTATGGAACAACTGGTCACCATGCCTACAAGAGGGGAAAACATACTGGACCTGATCATCACAAACATGGGGACTCTATGCTCTGCACCAGATGTATACTCCTCATTGGTAAGATCAGACCACAAATTAATCTCGTTGGACATCCACATCCCAACTCCACCACCACCCCAGAAAACCACAGTAAAAAATTTCTCCAAGGCTAATTTCACACTTCTCAAAACCGAGGTGAATTCACTCAAAGCCCCTGGGCCAGTGGAAACTACGGCTCAGACTGCAGAATCCTTTATAAATGCATTCTATGGACATCTTCAGGAATGCATGGATCATGCAATCCCAATTAAAACCAAGAACCAATCCTCCAAAGACAGGCGTCCTGTCTGGTGGACCACTGCCATAAATAAGCTATACAACAAAAGGAGGAAGCTACTGCAGGATAGAGCAAAATCCCTCAATAAGAAAGCATTACTGATCAGTACTAGCAAAAAACTACGGTCCCTCATAAAATCTTCCAAGGCCAGCTTTGAGAAACAATTGCACAAGACACTAAAGATAACCACAAGGCCTTCTTTAGTTATGTTGGAAACCTAGGTGGCAACTCCCAGATATGTTCGGAGTTAGTCCAAAATGACAAAAAATACACTGAACCCACAGACATTGCCAACATCCTGGCAGACAGGGTCAGTGCAAATTTCTCCCCCCTTCCCCCCCAAAAGAGCAAATATCTATCCCAGCAGAGAGTTGTCCCCCTGTCATCTCAGATGTTCAGGTGGGAGCTGCCCTCTCCAAAGCAAAAAACACAGCATCAATGGGACCGGACTGTGTCCCGGGCTGCATCCTACAGGAGCTCCAAGAAGAGCTAAAACCTCATATTAGGTTACTGTTCAATCTCAGCCTTACTACAGGATATGTACCCAAGGAATGGCGTACAGCAACAGTGGTCCCCCTCCACAAAGGTGGAGCCTCAACAGACCCTGGAAACTATTGCCCCATAAGCCTGACTAGCCTGGTCTGCAAAGCTATGGAGCGGATCATCATGGAACTCATAAACAAAGACATTGGGGAATTACAGACGCTACATCCTACACTATTCGGCTTTTTTAAAGGCAGATCCTGCCTCTTGAACCTGGTAGACTTCTTCAAAACAGTCACCAAGGCCAAAGGTGAAGGGAAGGTAGTCCACACAGCCTACCTGGACCTTGCAAAAGCCTTTGACACCATACCCCACTCTGGCATCATAGATAAGCTCTCCAGCCTAAATATTAATCCCTATGTCATAAGATGAGTTGCAAACTGGCTCAAGGACAGAACCCACATGGTCAGAATTGCGGGAGCCATGTCAGACTCTAAACCTGTTACAATTGGCATCCCAGAGGGCTCAGTCCTGGGACCGCTCTTGTTTGGTATATATGTTTCAGAGGTACAGGCCAACACGGGAGGACTTTGGCTGACCAAGCTCGCAGATGACTGCAAACTGGGTGCCATAATCGACTCTCCAGCTGACACAGGCATCCTCCAAAAGGGTCTCACAGAGACGGACAACTGGTGCCAAAGCCATGGCCTAAAACTAAATGCCAAGAAGTGTATAGTCATCCCCTTTGGGAAAAACAAAGTGCCCACAAACTACCACATAGGTGGTAATCCATTAAGTACAGAGGAAGTAATTAGGGACCTGGGAACCCAAGTTGATAGTAATCTCTCCGTTGATACCCACATTGCCAAAGTGGTTAGAAAGACCTTCTATATAGCCCACCTTATCATGAAAGGGTTCACATCTAGATCAAGGGAGGTCATTGTGCCCCTTTACTCATCCCTCATCAGGCCCATAATTGAATACAATGCCCTATTTGGGATGTACCTTACCCGACACCTGCAGCAACTGGAAAGACCACAAAAGTACCTCACCAAGAGGATCAAGGGTCTCAAACAGATGACCTATGCTGCCAGGTTAAAGAAACTCCAGCTCTACTCAGTTGCATACTGCCTGCTTAGAGGCGATCTGTGCCTGACATATAAAGCCATGTCCAACCCAGAATTAATGGACATGCTTCACCTCAAAAAATCCAAATCCACTAGCGCTACGCGCTCAAGGGACTTGAATCTCAACACAGAAATTAAAAGGACATGCTGGAGAGACAGATTTGTGACCCAGAGGCTCCCAGCACTCTGAAATAGAATCCCAGTCCATATCAGGCAGAGCCCCTCACTGACTCTCTTCAAGAGAAATCTTGACGAGTGGATGGAAGATCATAGGTTTACCCCGGGGATCACTTCTGTGTCACTACTCGACAGAAGCACAGTAAACTAACCTAAAAAGGGCACAGTAAAACCCATTTTTAAGGGGTGGCGAAAGCCAAACACACTCTGGCTAGGCTGATAAATGCCCTAGGGCATATAGCCTAGTATCAACCTATGAACCTATGAACCTATGAAGGCAATGCCAATCCAGAGAGCAGAAATATACTTACAGGAACATAGTACACAGCATACCCACAGTTATACATTTGATAATAAATGTGATAATGCATAGATAAATAAATAAATAAAAAACTGATGCAATATTAGTGTCTCAACCCTCATACATATAATTAATATCAGCTGCACTATTTCAAGTGTTATAAGTGAGACTGACTATAATAATGGGAAGTGGAACAGCAGTAAAAGTGTATGGAACTTGCTGTATTTGAACCCAGAACCATGGACAGGATTCACGAAGGCTTGCACGGAGTGTAAGAGACGTGTAACACTCCATGCAAGCCTCGCGATCCAGGAACAGATGTTTTAGCTGGTCTCTTACACGGACTGGGCGTGGATATGCTAAATACCTCACTTGCAGCCGAAAGGTATGCAAATGAGGTATATTAGCGATCCACGAAGCAGAAACCGGCCCGTGTAAGAGACGTTTTAGCTGCAGAAATGTACTCAGTTGACAACTGAGTACGTTTCTGCAAAAATTACAACGGAGCCATGTCAGCTCCAAATAAAGGGTGCATATGTGTCAGGCAGCATGCCAATGGCCAAATATGTGGCCATTGGCAAGGTAACCCGATGCAAAATGTATAAAAATATATATATTTTTTTTCAGCGATCGCCGATGTTTAAACGCAGCACAGCCCCCGCGCAAATGGGCTGCGCTGTAGAAAACATAAAAATGAAGGTTATAAACCCACAAATGTGGGTTTTATGCAATATATGGAATGACAATGCAGGGACCAGCAGACCAAAAACAACATGGCCACCGTGTAGTGGTTGCTAAGGGGGGAAGCTGAGTCTAAGACATGTAACTAAGCATTAGTAGGCAATCTCATGTAAATGAGGGTTAGGATACTGAATCTCACAGTCACATAGCAAATGAGCACAGTCTGAGTACTGTAAGAGATACATAAGGGGGAGGAATAGAGTAGTAGATAGGTGACATCACAGGGGGGAATGGTAGAAAGAAATGCAGTTCATTGGAGGTCAGTGTAACATGACAGATGA
This sequence comes from Protopterus annectens, assembly GCF_019279795.1. Lineage (NCBI taxonomy): Eukaryota > Metazoa > Chordata > Ceratodontiformes > Protopteridae > Protopterus > Protopterus annectens. Next base: position 1,017,015,276 of record NC_056727.1, read on the forward strand.
CAAACACAGATCAGGGAAAGAGGAGTGCCACAAGATAAGCATGGGAAAGTCAAGAAATGGAAGGTGTACACTGTTACTTACACCAAAGTTTCTTGCTGGGCGTGTATGCACACGTGTGCGCGCCATGAAGCGCGAGTAGGGCAGTGTGCGCGCATGTAGGGCAGACTGAGCATGTAGGAGGCTGTTGGCAGACTTGTAAGACTGTTTGCATGGGTGCAAATTTCTCCCCCTTCCCCCCAAAAGAGCAAATATTCATCCCAGCAGAGAGTTGTCCCCTGTCATCTCAGATGTTCAGGTGGGAGCTGCCCTCCAAAGCAAAAACACAGCATCAATGGGACCGACTGTGTCCCGGCTGCATCCTACAGGGAGCTCCAAGAAGAGCTAAAACCTCATATTAGGTTACTGTTCAATCTCAGCCTTACTACAGGATATGTAATTTCCAAGGAATGGCGTGACAGCAACAGGGGTGGTCCCCTCCACAAAGGTGGAGCCTCAACAGACCCCTGAAACTACATGCCCCATAAGCCTGACTAGCCTGGTCTGCAAAGCTATGGAGCGATCATCATGGAACTCATAAACAAAGACATTGGGGGAATTATGCAGACGCTACATCCTACACTATTCGGCTTTTTAAAGGCAGATCCTGCCTCTTGAACCTGGTAGACTTCTTCAAAACAGTCACCAAGGCCAAAGCAGAAGGGAAGGTAGTCCACACAGCCTACCTGGGACCTTGCAAAAGCCTTTGACACCATACCCCACTCTGGCATCATAGATAAGCTCTCCAGCCCAAATATTAATCCCTATGTCATAAGATGAGTTGCAAACTGGCTCATGGCAACAGAACCCACATGGTCAGAATTGCGGGAGCCAAGTGTCAGATTCTCTAAACCTGTTACACCTGGCATCCCAGAGGCTCCAGTCCTGGGACCGGTCATTTGTTTGGTATATATGTTTCAGAGGTACAGGCCAACACGGGAGGATTTTGCTGACTAAGCTCGCAGATGACTGCAAACTGGGTGCCATAATCGACTCCAGCTGACACACAGGCATCCTTCCAAAAGGGTCTCACAGAGACGGACAACTGGTGCCAAAGCCATGGCCTAAAACTAAAATGCCAAGAAGTGTATAGTCATCCCCTTGGGAAAAACAAAGTGCCCACAAACTACCAATACATAGGTGGTAATCCATTAAGTACAGAGTGAAGTAATTAGGACCTGGGAACCCAAGTTGATAGTAATCTCTCTCCGCTGATACCCACATTGCCAAAGTGGTTAGAAAGACCTTCTATATAGCCCACCTTATCATGAAAGGGTTCACATCTAGACCAAGGGAGGTCATTGGTGTCTCTTTACTCATCCTCATCAGGCCCATAATTGAATACAATGCCCTATTTGGGATGTACCTTACCCGACACCTGCAGCAACTGGAAAGACCACAAAAGTACTCCTCACCAAGAGGATCAAGGGTCTCAAACAGATGACCCATGCTGCTGGTGGGTTAAAGAAACTCCAGCTCTACTCAGTTGCATACTGCCTGCTTAGAGGCGATCTGTGCCTGACATATAAAGCCATGTCCAACCCAGAATTAATGGACATGCTTTCACCTCAAAATCCAACCCACTAGCGCCACGCCACCAAGGGACTTGAATCTCAACACAGAAATTAAAAAGGACATGCTGGAGAGACAGATTTGTGACCCAGAGGCCCCCAGCACCTGAAATAGAATCCCAGTCCATATCAGGCAGAGCCTCACTGACTCTCTTCAAGAGAAATCTTGACGAGTGGATGGAAGATCATAGGTTTACTCCCCGGGATCACTTCTGTGTCACTACCGACAGAAGCACAGTAAACTAACCTAAAAAGGGCACAGTAAAACCCATTTTAAGGGGTGGCGAAAGCCAAACACACTCTGGCTAGGCTGATAAATGCCCTAGGGCATATAGCCTAGTATCAACCTATGAACCTATGAACCTATGAAGGCAATGCCAATCCAGAGAGCAGAAATATACTTACAGGAACATAGTACACAGCATACCCACAGTTATACATTTGATAATAAATGTGATAATGCATAGATAAATAAATAAATAAAAAACTGATGCAATATTAGTGTCTCAACCCTCATACATATAATTAATATCAGCTGCACTATTTCAAGTGTTATAAGTGAGACTGACTATAATAATGGGAAGTGGAACAGCAGTAAAAGTGTATGGAACTTGCTGTATTTGAACCCAGAACCATGGACAGGATTCACGAAGGCTTGCACGGAGTGTAAGAGACGCGGTAACACTCCATGCAAGCCCTCGCGATCCAGGAACAGATGTTTTAGCTGGTCTCTTACACGGACTGGGCGTGATATGCAAATACCTCACTTGCAGCCGAAAGGTATGCAAATGAGGTATATTAGCGATCCACGAAGCAGAAACCGCCCGTAAGAGACGTTTGCTAGAAATGTACTCAGTTGACAACTGAGCACGCTTTCTGCAAAATTACAACGGAGCCATGTCAGCTCCAAATAAAGGGTGCATATGTGTCAGGCAGCATGCCAATGGCCAAATATGTGGCCATTGCCAAGGTAACCCGATGCAAAATGTATAAAATATATATATTTTTTTCAGCGATCGCCCGATGTTTAAACGCAGGACAGCCCCCGCGCAAATGGGCTGCGCTGTAGAAAACATAAAAATGAAGGTTATAAACCCACAAATGTGGGTTTTATGCAATATATGGAATGACAATGCAGGGACCAGCAGACCAAAACAACATGGCCACCGTGTAGTGGTTGCTAAGGGGGGAAGCTGAGTCTAAGACATGTAACTAAGCATTAGTAGGCAATCTCATGTAAATGAGGGTTAGGATACTGAATCTCACAGTCACATAGCAAATGAGCACAGTCTGAGTACTGTAAGAGATACATAAGGGGGAGGAATAGAGTAGTAGATAGGTGACATCACAGGGGGGAATGGTAGAAAGAAATGCAGTTCATTGGAGGTCAGTGTAACATGACAGATGACAAACACAGATCAGGGAAAGAGGAGTGCCACAAGATAAGCATGGGAAAGTCAAGAAATGGAAGGTGTACACTGTTACTTACACCAAAGTTTCTGGGCTGTATGCACACGCACGCAGCGCGCCATGAAGCGCGAGTAGGGCAGTGTGCGCGCATGTAGGGCAGACTGAGCATGTAGGAGGCTGTTGGCAGACTTGTAACACTGTTTGCGTGGGTGTGCGTGTGTTTTAACCTGAATAAGCAGATTCTGAACCGTGTAAGCCTGTGTGCGCGCGTGTAAGGCAGACTGAGCATGTGGGAGCCTGTTGGCAGACTTGTAACACTGTTTGCACGGGTGTGCACGCGTTTTAACCCGAATAAGCAGATTCTGAACCATGTAAGCATGTGTGCGCGCGTGTAAGCCACTGTGAGCGTGTTTCTGCTGGTATGCACGCTGCTCCCCCCTGAGGAAACAGAAAGGAAAAAGGAAGCAACAGAATTAGTAGGAAGCTAGCAGGGAATACTGCTGGAGCTAGCAGGTGAAAACAATTAGAAGCAGGCAATTATACAGGCAGAATAGTAGCCCAGCCCAGCACTTAAAACTCTGCAAACAGCAGTGCAGGATGTTTCTCTCAAGAGACACTGCAAGACAGGAATAAGCTATTAGAAGTGAAAACTGCAAAAGCTGAACTCAGAGCAGAAATGTTAGGGGCTGCCATAGCTGTCATAAGGAGACATAGGCAACTTGCTGAGGGTGGTGACAATGCAGATGGTGCCAGACAACCCACAGTGAGGAGACGGAGAAGAGTGTACAGGCCCAGGGTCACCTACCACGGGTTACATGAGCTGGAGATAGTAGAGCGCTATAAAGTGGACAGAGAGCTCCTGCAGCAAATAGTTGAGCTGTGCAGGCCACGCCTCACACACAGAACCAACAGAGGGGAACCCATCCCAGTGGAAACCAAGGTATGTGTTGGCCTAAAAATACTAGCAACAGGTACCTTCCAGAGACCATCTGGTGATATGATGGGGATATCACAGGCATCAGCCTCCAGGGTACTGCACCAGTTCCTGGATGCCATGTCAGCACATGTCGGTGATCATGTATATTTCCCCAATGCCCGTGAGGTATTGGCCAGCAATATGCATCTCTTCCAGCAAATAGCGGAATACCCTGAGGTAGTGGGTGCAATAGACTGCATGCACATATGCATCAAAGCACTAGCCGGTGAGCGGGGTAGGGCCTACATTAACCGCAAGGGCTTCCCCTCCATCAACTGCCAGGTCTTGTGTGATGCCCAGGGCATAATAATGAATGTGTGTGCTGGCTGCCCTGGGAGCTACCATGATTCCCACATCTGGCATTTGACGCAGCTGTACCAGACATTTGCCAATGGGGACATCCCACACGGACACCTAGTGGGGGATGCAGGTTATGCACTGGAGCCGTGGCTAATGACACCCATCAGAAATGCACACACACCTGAACAAGAACGCCATAATGAGGCACATGCACAAACACGTAATGTAATATAGCGTGTGTTTGGGCTGCTCAAGTCATGGGTCCGGTGTCTGGACACATCTGGTGGAGCCTTGCAGTACACACCAACTACATGTACCCAAATTGATATGGTGTGTGCTATGCTACATAATATGATCTTGCGAAAACAGCTGCAGCAGGACCAGCATAGGGCTGGGCCAAACAGCCGCCCACCATTGCCAAGGCCATCACAGGCAGAGCATGACTCGGAGGAGGAACAACCTGAGCCTGCCTCAGTAGGCAGAAGGAGGCATGCCCAGTATGCCCTGGCCTTGGCAAAGAGGCAACGAATAGCACATACACTGGCTCAGTAGGAACCCTGGGAATGATACCCCCTCTGACTCACTCAAATAATAACAGGGATGCCTAAAATGACATGACCTGCTCACAAACATGTACAGGGAGTGTAATATGCGCATCCGACAGAGGCAGCCCTGCAGCACCACCTGAGGCATGAATGCCATGTGTTAAGTAATTTAACACCATGTACTATATGCACACCTGAGGACAGTGACTAACATCCACCCTCACCAAGCATGAAGCCACAAAATGACGATGGGATGATCAATTGCAATAACTGGCTGAAGTAATGCAGTTAGTCAAAGGGGAGCTAATGTTTTCCAGCCTGGGAAGACATGCGGAGCATGACGTGATGCACCACCTGCTAGGGGTGACGTGCACCTATCAGTCCAGGCCCCATGGATACTGGCAAAGGCTGTCAGTACCCACAGCATGCCCTGAATAGGTAAGTCTCAAAACACAAACCCACCTTCATAGGTACCACAAGGGATAGGAACCTAGACGTAATGCTACCCAATGCCAGAAGTCTAAACAGCAAGATGTGTGCAGTGTAACAGTGTAAACGCACACAGTATGGAGAATGTAGATATCAGTCCTGTAATAGAAAACTCTGTCAAGGCTCACATCAGCACCCTAACACTACCAGGTCACACCTCATACTGTGCTGTACAGCCGCAAAACATGGAACAAGCTACAAAAGGAGGGTGACTAGCAATGAATGTCAAGGATAACCACACCCCCATGTTGGTACCACAACAAGAAGCAGCATGGATTAGCCATGGTCAAATACCAATGGCTAAACCCGCCTCCCAGTATATAGCCTGCTATAGACTACTGTAATTATACCAGGAACTGCACCTGGCCTATGTTGGAATACATGAATATATCAAGCCCCCCAAATCACATCATATTGCTTGACTGAAAATACCCAGACATACACTGGGAGCATTATACTAGCACCAACACAGTAGGAGAAAAGTTCCCAGAATCCATAAACCAAAATGCCCAGGAACAACGTACCACTCCCACAAGACGGGTAAGCATACTGGATGTGATAATCAGCAACATGTGTACTGGATGGCAAGATGAGAAGTGTATCCCTCACTGGTAAGACCAGACCATAGAGTAATCACACTGGATATACACATCCTGACCCCAGTCCCTGGCCAGAATACCACAGTGAAAAACATGTGTAAAGCATAGGTTGCACCCCTCCAAACCAATGTGGAATCCATGAAAGGTCCTGTGCAAGTGCAGAATATGGGACACACCGCAGAACATGTTATACAGGCATTCCATGAACACAGCCAGGAATGCTTGGAGTATGCAATCACAAATAACAACAAGACACAATGCCATACACGCAGGCATCTGGCATGCTGGACTCCAGCCATTACCATACCATGCAAGAGAATGAGGAAGCTACTACATGATAGAGCAAACCTAAAAAGAGAAGTAATCAGTGATCAGTAGTATGGCAATAATATATGTCCGCACATACAATCCACTAAGGCCAGCCACAACAGGTAGAATCTGTGAATCCAGAGGCAATGTGACACCAGGCCCAAGGACACAGACAACCCACAGCTCCCCCCAATAAATACAAATATATGTGAGAGATGCAACCATGTATCCAAACCAGAGGCTGAGCTCCCCCAACTCAGTACTGTCAAAACTAGTCAGGAGGAGAAGGTAACCACTTGCACCACAAACCCAGTCCCACATAGACCTATCACAACTGTAAACCAAACACATAAACACAGAAATACATTCCTGGAGGCCCTAATTACAAACTCACCACACCAACAGAAGCCTCCAAATCAGATCCCAAGCAACCACAACCTCCAAACATAGCACATGCAACACATAGTACACAAAGCTGGTGTGCCAAACATTCACAGGCCAGAAGGAGAAACAACATGCCTGATACAGTTGTAATAGGTGTCTGTATAGGCAGACACACTGCTGTCCCACTCACCAGACTGAACAAGGGAAAGGGTACAGTAAGCTGCCTGTAGGCTTCCACAATATGCCACATAACACAAGTACGCAGGTCACCCCAAAGCAAGCAGAAATATGATGCACACATTGTCCATGCTGGTGTGAATGACCTGAGATGTACCTCCCTGGACTACATGAAAAGAGACATGGATGAGCTCTCTGAGTATGTACCCCAGGCCGGTATGACACTGGCCATTTGCAGCATCCAACCCTCACCAAGAATGATGCCACAGTACAAACACAGAATGATTATCTTTAACAGGTGGCACAGTTACAGCTGTCAGTCCAAGAGGGTCTAATGTCTGTCTGCTTGAGATGTCATGCATGATAAGCCATGCTGCTGTTCCAGGGATGGCTTGCACCCATTACCCCTGGGTGTCTGGATACTGGATAAGGCCTTTGCCACCTCCATAGAGCTGTATGTAGGCAATTCCAAAAGGACTACCCACCACCCTAGAAAACATAAGTGGTAAGAAACATAAGGGTAATGCTGACCAATGCCAGATGTGTAAACTGCAATATGCATGCCCCTGAGGCACTTCCCAGTATGGAGAACATCGATGTCTGTGCAGTGACAGAAGCCTGCTGCAAGCCTACTGATAGCACACCAGCACTACAAGGTTATATCAGGAAAGTAAATAATGTGGGAAGAAATAGCCAGGGAATTTTTATGGCTAGGCTTGTATAGGCCCTAGGGCTGATAGCCTAGTACCAACCTATGAACCTATTAACCTATGAACCTATATCATCTGTTATGGCCCCAACACCTGGACCAAAACATCAAAGGAGGGGGAGTATCCATATGCAGCACAGACACCCATACGGCCAGGTAACTGACAATGCACAAAGCAGCGGAGACCACCCATGTGCACCTAAGTGTAGTCAAAACTGCTGTACAGTCTGTAGCATGTGACAGACCACACTCTTACACACAAGAACTCCACCCAGACATCCTGAAGACACTGGACAGTATGAATGTCCCACCAAATACCAGACAAGGTACTCACGAATTACCACATAGGTGGTAAACCATTTTGTATGCAAGGAGTAATCAGTGACCTAGGGACACAAGTCAACAGTAATCTGTCATGTGACACACAATGCCAATGTGGCTAGGAAGATTGTCGATATTGGACACCGTATCATGAAAGGATTCACATCTACATCAACAGAGGTCACTGTGCCCCTGTACTGTTCCCCTATCAGACCCATAATCTAGTACAATGACTCATATGGGATGTACCATACGTGACACCTGCAGCGGTTCGGAAGACCTCAAAGGTACCTCACCAAGAGGATAAAGGGTGTCAAATATATGCATATGCTGCCTGGCTGTAGACACCCCAGCTGAATGCAGTCAAAGACTGCCTACACAGAGGCATTGTATGTCTGTTGTACAAGGCCATGTCCATCACAGGAGTAATGGACATGCTCCACCACAGGAAATCAAAGCCATTGGAGCTGTGAGAGTGACAGATGTCAGCCTCAACACATAATGAAATAGGATGTGCTGGAGGGACAGATACATAACCCAGAGGCTCCCCACACCCTGAAACAGGATCCCAATCCATGTTAGGCAGAGCCCCTCACTGACACCCCTCAACAGGAATATTGCCAAGTGGATGGATGATCATACATGTACACTGGGGGTCTTCACTGTGTCACGACCAGACAGAGGCACAGTAAAGAAAATCATAAATGGCCATAATAGTCACATAGCATGGGGTGGCGAAAGACACACACACTCTGGCTTGGCTTACTAATGCCCTAGGGTGGATAGCCTAGTATGAACCCATGAACCTATGAAGATACAAATTGTACAGGACACTAAGGATAATCACAAGGCTTACTGAACTGATGGTAGGAACCATGTTGGGAATCCACAGATATGCTCCGAATCACACAGATATTACAAACAACATACCAAACACACACACACATATTGCCAACATACAACCTGACAGGTGCAGTGCAACACCCCCAGAATGCAAAATATCTATCCCAGCAGACTGCTGGTCCCCTGACATTGCAGATGCTGAGGTAACAGCCATCATCTGCAAAGCAAAGCACACAGCAGCAAAGGTATGTGATGGTGTCCTGGGCTGAGCCAACATGGACGCCAAGAATAATGGAATGCCAAATCACACTACTGCCCAATGTCAGCCTTACCACAGGATATGTACCCAAAGAGCAGTGTACAACAACAGTGGTCCTTCACAACAAAGGTGTTGCCTGAATGGATACTGCAAACTACCACCCCAGGATCCTGACAAGCTTGGTCTGCACAGCTATAGAAAGGATCAGTATGTACCGCAGACATAAAGCTATCGTGGACCTACTGATACTGGACCCTACACAGTGTGGCTGTCATAACTGCAGATCCTGCCCTAAACATGTTTGACCCATTTGAAACAGTCATTAAGGTCATTGATGAGGGCAATGTGGTCCACACAACGTAGCTGGACCGTGCATATGCTTCTAGACAATTCCCTATGAGTTCAGTATGGATATGTTCACCAGCTTAAATATATACCCCTATGTCAGTAGAGGGGGTTGCAAACTAGACCAAGGACAGAACTGACATGGTCAGACATGCTGCATCCAATGTCAGACTACAAAGCAGATATGAGTGGCATCCCACAAGGCTTGGTCCTCTGCCCCACCCCCATTCAGTATATATGTCCCCTAGGTATAGGTCAACATGGAAGGACTGTGATTGAACATGTATGCAGAGGAGTACAAACAGCCCACCATATCCAATCCCCAGCTGACACAAGGAACCCACAAAAGGGCCACCTAGAAACAGACAACTGGAGCCATAGCCATGTCAGCAAGCTAATTGCAGAACTGTGGATAGACAACCACCGTGGATATACAGTAAGTGCCCACAAATTACCACACAGGTGTTAACCCATTACGTACCTAACATGTAATGAGAGACCTGGAGACACAAGGTGATAGATATCCTGCACTGGACAAACATGTGGCTGTAGTGTTCGCAGAAACATACCATATACCCACCCAATCATGAAGGTTGTCAGATGTAGATAAGGGGAGGTCACTGTTGCTCTGCAGCCATCCTTCATCAGCGTCACATTTGACTACAATAGCCCCTTTGGGATATACCTCAGCAGACACCTCCATCAACTGTAAAGTCCACAACAGTACCCCACCAGGAGTAGCAAAGAGCATGAACAGATGCCATGTGTTGCCTGAGTAAACAAACTGCAGCTCCACACACTGCCATACTGCCCAGCCAGAGGCAAGCTGTGCCTGATGTATGAAGCCATGTCCAAGCTGGAATCAATGAACATGCTGCAACTTGTACAATCTGAATGGCATTGAGCTATGCACATGAGAGACCTGAACCCCAGCACTGACATACATAGGACAAGCTGTACAGAATGATCCATAACACAGAAGGCACCCCACTCTTGAGTAAACTCCGGTACAGGTTAGCCAGAGAATCACCTATCGACACCCCTCAAGAGGAATCCCAATGAGTGGATGGGAGATGGTAGGTTAACCCTGGGTATCACTGTTATGTCAGAGGTAGATGGAGGCACAGTATACCAACCATGACATATGTCATAGCAAACTCCAGTTACAATGTGTGTCAAAGGACAAACACACCCTGTGACTAGCATCAGAAATGGCCTAGGGAACATCGCTAGTGTTTGCCAATGCCCACCTATGTTGTGGAATACACTACCAATGTTGGACGAGCCTGGTGTAGGTAGTCCATATCTGAACATAATGCAACATGGTCATATGTGCACAAATGGCCCCTACACAGTCTGTTGTGCTCACTATGAAGATGTCAAGCAGTGATAGGACTAAAGCCCAGGATACTGTCCACCACAATGAAAGTACTGAGCCAGTACACTATCACGGTACTACAGTGTTAGGTCATTATGAAAGGATGTTGACAACTGTCTGCAAAGTATCCCATGCAATCCCTGCAGGCACAGTATAATCCCTGTTGTGGCAGACATGAAGCAGTTGGCCAGTTAGTACACAACATGACACCCAACACACAACCATAAATGTGAGATATTGTTGAAGTTCACACACACCCAAATATGTGGTGGACTTCATAGTGCAACATATGGAAAGCTCACACTGGGCATGCTCGCACACTTTGATAAATGAGGCATATGTCAGACAACATGCCATGGAAAGGCTGAACTGAGCATGCTCACACTTAGGCCCTATCTCCATTTAGCAGTTGGCCACACATATCTGGTATTTGTATGTGTCATTCCAGGAACCAACCACAACACAGCAATCTGCCCAGTGCTCACAGTAAATGACTACAGAGACATAAGTGATATAGTGGATCGCCGTCATATTCAGTCATCTTCCACAGATACACAAGTTGTTCATAGGAACAGGGAATGCTATGGCAATAAAGACCTGCAAACAGTAGAACAGCACAACAAATATTGTGCATCTGACAATTGAACATATGGGTGTAGAGGTCAATACTAGGCTTGTTTCCCTAGGGAATGACAGCTTAGCCAGAACATGCTTGGCATCTGCATCGCCAGTACAGTAGGCTACTCTGCCACTGTAAAGTAGGTCACATAAGGCAACGTGTGAGGCTAGTGAGCTGTGCCTCTGTCAAGCAGGGGCACAGTGGAGATCCTAGGGTTTGAATGTGCTAAGCCACAGCCATGTTGTTGGTGTGTGCTGGAAGAGGGTTGCTGAGGACCTCTAACAGTAAGTGGCTGTCAATAACAGACTGAGGGGAGCCCTATCTGCATTGTCTGGACAATACCACTGTCAACACTGTGTTGTGATGATTATGTGGGAATTAAGTGTCATGCCGGAACTGTTCACAGATGTCCTCCCTCTGTGGACTACAGCTCTGCAATGTATTAGCTCACTCTGTCTGTTGGACGGCTCATATATGGCTGGTGTACACCTGACAGGTGTCTTGTTGTGGAGCAGTCATGGTATATGTGGGATAGCATGATCAATGCAAACCTTACACATGCTCATAGAATGCAATTGTCAAGGATTATGCAGAGTGGCCAGTATAGTCCCCCAGCATGGGTCCTTTGAAGTCATCCACCCCAGTCTTCACAAGTGTAGAGTTTGCTTGTGCTAAATACAGTTTGTGTGCAGTGACAACCTTGCCTGGGGTGGGGATGGGATATGGATGTCCAGGGAAAGGTGGGTATGGTCAGATATCAACAATGGTGGTCTACCTCTGGTGTGGAACAGTGAGTACCCATGTTGCAGATGGACAGGTGCAATATGTATTACCCCATGTGGCTGTGGTGTGTGGTTCTGCCATAGCACATGGACCCACAAATTGTAGTGGCTGTAGGGTAAAGTGGTAGAGGCCTGAGTAGTTCTCACACACAATATGCCTGTACCTGATGTTAACAACTGGAATGGTGTATGTGAACACCTGCATATCCCGGCACAGTTCCCAGGGAAGGTAAGTGTGTGTCCTGGATGTGGGAGTGGTGTTCTGGACTGGTTGTGTTGTGTGTTACAGGTCCTGTGGTCACAGCATGGTATATAACATAAACTGCCAATGCGATGTGCATATCTGACCCTGACGTAGGTGGCTGCAAATGCTTATATATGCTATCCCCCACCTGACAGGTAGTACTAGATGTACATACCTCTGTAGAAATAAAGATGTCAGCACCCTATAAATACTGCAGGTGCAGACCAGATGCCCAGTAATTCAGTAGCAAGCTCTGCTAATGCGTCTCCCTCAAGTGTCATAATATAGGTAGGTAGGAGTTCGAACCATGCAATTGCTCAGTGTGTGTGTATGTGTGTGTGTGGGGTTGATGTGTGTGCAAGTCTGTGTGAGGAAGATGTCCCTTTTGGCAACTGTGAAAGCACTCTACAGGATGCACATGCCTGGCTACACGGATGATGTCAGCACCCTATAAGTACAGCAGGAGAAGGAAAACCTCCCAGTAATTGAATAGCAAGTCCGCTAATGCACCTGTCACAGTGTCATAACATAGTTAGGTAGGGGTTTGAATTCTGCAACTGCCCGTGTGTGTGGAGGGAGTTAGTGAGTGCTGAAGTCTGTGTGAGGAGATGTCCTTGGCAACTGTGAAAGCACTCTACAGGATGCACATTCCTATCTAAGCATGGATGATGTCAGCACCTATAAGTACAGTGGAGAAGGGAAACTTCCCAGTAAGGAATAGCCCTGCTAATGCATCTCTCTCAAGTGTCATAACATAGTTAGGTAGGAGTTTGAAACTTGCAAGTGTGTGTGTTTGGATTTGGGGAGTTTGTATGTGTGCAATTCTGTATGAAAGACATGTGCTTTTTGCAATCAGGAGATCACACTACATGATGCACATTACCCTTTCCAAACACTGATGATGTCACCCTATACATGCAGCTGGAGAAGAGACACCTCCCAGTAGTCCTAGCGCACTTACTAATGCCTCTCTTTAAGTGTCATAACATAGTTAAGAGGAAATCTGCACTAAATGGCAAGTGTGTGTGTGTGTTTGGATGTGGGAGTGTGTGTGTAAATTCTGTATGAAAAACATGCTGGCAATCAGGAGATCACACTACATGATGCACATTACCCTTTCCAAACACTGATGATGTCAGCACACTATAAGTACAGCCAGAGGAAGAAACCCACTTGTAATCTGAATAGTGCGCTGCGCCTCTCTATGTGTTGACATAGTTAGGTAAAGGTATGAATCCTGCACACAAGAGTGTGTGTGGGGTAGTAGGGTGTGTAAATGCAAGTGTGAGAGAACAGATCCTTTTGGCAAATACTACAATACACCAGATGCTGCATATTCCCAGTAAACACAGGGGATGTCACCACATATCAGCACAGCCAAACAACCAGTAATACACAATAGTGCCTGCTACTGACCTGACAGGTACAGAGGTATGTTTGCAAACCCCCCAGAATGCAAAATATCTGTCACAGCAGACTGCTGGTCCCCTGACATTGCAGATGCTGAGGTAACAGCCATCATCTGCAAAGCAAAGCACACAGCAGCAAAGGTATGTGATGGTGTCCTGGGATGAGGCCAACATGGACTCCAAGAATAATGGAATGCCAAATCACACTACTGCCCAATGTCAGCCTTACCACAGGATATGTACCCAAAGAGCAGTGTACAACAACAGTGGTCCTTCACAACAAAGGTGTTGCCTGAATGGATACTGCAAACTACCACCCCAGGATCCTGACAAGCTTGGTCTGCACAGCTATAGAAAGGATCAGTATGTACCGCAGACATAAAGCTATCGTGGACCTACTGATACTGGACCCTACACAGTGTGGCTGTCATAACTGCAGATCCTGCCCCTAAATATGTTTGACCCATTTGAAACAGTCATTAAGGTCATTGATGAGGGCAATGTGGTCCACACAGCATAGCTGGACCGTGCATATGCTTCCAGACAATACCCTACGAGTTCAGTATGGATATGTTCACCAGCTTAAATATATACCCCTATGTCAGTAGAGGGGGTTGCAAACTAGACCAAGGACAGAACTGACATGGTCAGACATGCTGCATCCATGTCAGACTACAAATCAGATATGAGTGGCATCCCACAAGGCTTGGTCCTGGGACCCCCCCCGTTCTGTATATATGTCCCATAGGTATAGGCCAACATGGAAGGACTGTGACTGAACATGTATGCAGAGGAGTGCAAACAGCCCACCATATCCAATCCCCAGCTGACACAAGGAACCCACAAAAGGGCCACCTAGAAACAGACAACTGGAGCCATAGCCATGTCAGCAAGCTAATTGCAGAACTGTGTATAGACAACCACCGTGGATATACAGTAAGTGCCCACAAATTACCACACAGGTGTTAACCCATTACGTACCTAACATGTAATGAGAGACCTGGAGACACAAGGTGATAGATATCCTGCACTGGACAAACATGTGGCTGTAGTGTTCGCAGAAACATACCATATACCCACCCAATCATGAAGGTTGTCAGATGTAGATAAGGGGAGGTCACTGTTGCTCTGCAGCCATCCTTCATCAGCGTCACATTTGACTACAATAGCCCCTTTGGGATATACCTCAGCAGACACCTCCATCAACTGTAAAGTCCACAACAGTACCCCACCAGGAGTAGCAAAGAGCATGAACAGATGCCATGTGTTGCCTGAGTAAACAAACTGCAGCTCCACACACTGCCATACTGCCCAGCCAGAGGCAAGCTGTGCCTGATGTATGAAGCCATGTCCAAGCTGGAATCAATGAACATGCTGCAACTTGTACAATCTGAATGGCATTGAGCTATGCACATGAGAGACCTGAACCCCAGCACTGACATACATAGGACAAGCTGTACAGAATGATCCATAACACAGAAGGCACCCCCACTCTTGAGTAAACTCCCGGTACAGGTTAGCCAGAGAGTCACCTATCGACACCCCTCAAGAGGAATCCCGATGAGTGGATGGGAGATGGTAGGTTAACCCTGGGTATCACTATTATGTCAGAGGTAGATGGAGGCACAGTATACTAACCATGACATATGTCATAGCAAACTCCAGTTACAATGTGTGTCAAAGGACAAACACACCCTGTGACTAGCATCAGAAATGGCCTAGGGAACATCGCTAGTGTTTGCCAATGCCCACCTATGTTGTGGAATACACTACCAATGTTGGACGAGCCTGGTGTAGGTAGTCCATATCTGAACATAATGCAACATGGTCATATGTGCACAAATGGCCCCTACACAGTCTGTTGTGCTCACTATGAAGATGTCAAGCAGTGATAGGACTAAAGCCCAGGATACTGTCCACCACAATGAAAGTACTGAGCCAGTACACTATACGGTACTACAGTGTTAGGTCATTATGAAAGGATGTTGACAACTGTCTGCAAAGTATCCCATGCAATCCCTGCAGGCACAGTATAATCCCTGTTGTGGCAGACATGAAGCAGTTGGCCAGTTAGTACACAACATGACACCCAACACACAACCATAAACGTGAGATATTGTTGAAGTTCACACACACCCAAATATGTGGTGGACTTCATAGTGCAACATATGGAAAGCTCACACTGGGCATGCTCGCACACTTTGATAAATGAGGCATATGTCAGACAACATGCCATGGAAAGGCTGAACTGAGCATGCTCACGCACTTAGGCCATATCACCGTTTAGCAGTTGGCCACACATATCTGGTATTTGTATGTGTCATTCCAGGAACCAACCACAACACAGCAATCTGCCCAGTGCACACAGTAAATGACTACAGAGACATAAGTGATATAGTGGATCGCCGTCATATTCAAACATCTTCCACAGATACACAAGTTGTTCATAGGAACAGGGAATGCTATGGCAATAAAGACCTGCAAACAGTAGAACAGCACAACTAATATTGTGCATCTGACAATTGAACATATGGGTGTAGAGGTCAATACTAGGCTTGTTGCCCTAGGGAATGACAGCTTAGCCAGAATGTGCTTGGCATCTGCATCCCCAGTACAGTAGGCTACTGTGCCACTGTAAAGTAGGTCACATAAGGCAACGTGTGAGGCTAGTGAGCTGTGCCTCTGTCAAGCAGGGGCACAGTGGAGATCCCAGGGTTTGAATGTGCTAAGCCACAGCCATGTTGTTGGTGTGTGCTGGAAGAGGGCTGCTGAGGACCTCTAACAGTAAGTGGCTGTCAATAACAGACTGAGGGGAGCCCTATCTGCATTGTCTGGACAATACCACTGTCAACACTGTGTTGTGATGATTATGTGGGAATTAAGTGTCATGCCGGAACTGTTCACAGATGTCCTCCCTCTGTGGACTACAGCTCTGCAATGTATTAGCTCACTCTGTCTGTTGGACGGCTCATATATGGCTGGTGTACACCTGACAGGTGTCTTGTTGTGGAGCAGTCATGGGTATATGTGGGATAGCATGATCAATGCAAACCTTACACATGCTCATAGAATGCAATTGTCAAGGATTATGCAGAGTGGCCAGTATAGTCCCCCAGCATGGGTCCTTTGAAGTCATCCACCCCAGTCTTTACAAGTGTAGAGTTTGCTTGTGCTAAATACAGTTTGTGTGCAGTGACAACCTTGCCTGGGGGTGGGGATGGGATATGGATGTCCAGGGAAAGGTGGGTATGGTCAGATATCAACAATGGTGGTCTACCTCTGGTGTGGAACAGTGAGTACCCATGTTGCAGATGGACAGGTGCAATATGTATTCCCCCATGTGGCTGTGGTGTGTGGTTCTGCCATAGCACATGGACCCACAAATTGTAGTGGCTGTAGGGTAAAGTGGTAGAGGCCTGAGTAGTTCTCACACACAATATGCCTGTACCTGATGTTAACAACTGGAATGGTGTATGTGAACACCTGCATATCCCGGCACAGTTCCCAGGGAAGGTAAGTGTGTGTCCTGGATGTGGGAGTGGTGTTCTGGACTGGTTGTGTTGTGTGTTACAGGCCCTGTGGTCACGAAGCATGGTATATAACATAAACTGCCAATGCGATGTGCATATCTGACCCTGACGTAGGTGGCTGCAAATGCTTATATATGCTATCCCCCACCTGACAGGTAGTACTAGATGTACATACCTCTGTAGAAATAAAGATGTTAGCACCCTATAAATACTGCAGGTGCAGATCAGATGCCCAGTAATTCGGTTAGCAAGCTCTGCTAATGCGTCTCCCTCAAGTGTCATAATATAGGTAGGTAGGAGTTCGAACCATGCAATTGCTCAGTGTGTGTGTGTGTGTGTGTGGGTGAGCGGGGTTGATGTGTGTGCAAGTCTGTGTGAGGGAGATGTCCCTTTTGGCAACTGTTAAAGCACTCTGCAGGATGCACATTCCCCTGGCTAAGCACGGATGATGTCAGCACCCTATAAGTACAGCAGGAGAAGGAAAACCTCCCAGTAATTCGAATAGCAAGCTCCGCTAATGCACCTGTCACGAGTGTCATAACATAGTTAGGTAGGGGTTTGAATTCTGCAACTGCCCCGTGTGTGTGGAGGGGAGTTAGTGTGTGCTGAAGTCTGTGTGAGGGAGATGTCCCTTTTGGCAACTGTGAAAGCACTCTACAGGATGCACATTCCCCTATCTAAGCATGGATGATGTCAGCACCCTATAAGTACAGTGGAGAAGGGAAACTTCCCAGTAATTCGAATAGCGCGCTCTGCTAATGCATCTCTCTCAAGTGTCATAACATAGTTAGGTAGGAGTTTGAAACTTGCAAGTGTGTGTGTTTGGATTTGGGGAGTTTGTATGTGTGCAATTCTGTATGAAAGACATGTGCTTTTTTGCAATCAGGAGATCACACTACATGATGCACATTACCCTTTCCAAACACTGATGATGTCAGCACCCTATACATGCAGCTGGAGAAGAGACACCTCCCAGTAGTCCGAATAGCGCACTTTGCTAAAGCGTCTCTCTTAAGTGTCATAACATAGTTAGGTAGAGGTTTGAAATCTGCAAATGGCAAGTGTGTGTGTGTGTTTGGATGTGGGGAGTTTGTGTGTATGCAATTCTGTATGAAAAACATGTCAGTTTTGGCAATCAGGAGATCACACTACATGATGCACATTACCCTTTCCAAACACTGATGATGTCAGCACTCTATAAGTACAGCCAGAGAAGAGAAACCTACTTGTAATCTGAATAGTGCGCTTCGCTAATGCGTCTCTCTCATGTGTCGTGACATAGTTAGGTAAGGGTATGAATCCTGCACATGGCAAGAGTGTGTGTGGGGGTAGTAGGGTGTGTGTAAATGCAAGTGTGAGAGAACAGATCCTTTTGGCAAATACTACAATACACCAGATGCTGCATATTCCCCAGTAAACACAGGGGATGTCACCACACTATCAGCACAGCTAAACAGGGCTAGTTGGACAGTAATGCCAATAGTGCGCTCTGCTACTGGGTCTATTACCATTGTCAGAGTACAGATAGGTATGTTTTGGTAACCCACAACTGCCACGTGTGGTTGTGTCACACATTATGACCTTGTGTGGGTCTTTGTGCATAACAATGCATGCCATTGCCTAAACCAGCAATGGCAATGCACACATGATGTATGTGTGTGACACATACACATAAATACCTGTGACCTGCAGTAGTTACCATGTCTGAAACATGCCTCGAGTGGATAAATGGTATTTGCAATGCATAACAATATGACTGTGTCATACTGTGCAGGGGCCACACGCGGTATGTGTCTATACAGTGTGGGTGTATATGGTAAAATACCTACAGCAGGGGATACACATCTGGTCTGGGCCATATAGTCTACATGTAGTCGATGTACAGGTGCTGCATGTTCCCACCTGTTGTGGGAGTGGTAACATGTTATTCCACTGCAATTCAGTGACCACATGCTGGGAACCCTTCAACTAGTGTGTTGTAGCTACAGTAATGCTCACGCATAATGTTTGGCTGGATGCAGTCCAGCCATATAAAGACAGTTCTTGAGACTGTCATATTGCCAGTGTTGTTATGGGGGATAGGTGGGTTTCCTGTGTATGGGAGGGTTGTGTGTGCCAGGCTATGAACCAGATGGCTGTCCGACACACTGTTAGCTGCACATGAATAGGCCCTGATGCTTTGTGCTGTGCCAACAACCTGGAGGTGTGCGTATCTGTGGTGCCTTGGGATACCACCCCCCTGTCCATGTGTGTTACATGTGTAGGGGACGACAGGCATGGTATGAGGTATAACCTGGCAGTGATGGGTTGCACCTGTGAGCCGTGAATCAGGACTCTGGTACTGCACAGACATTGCAGTTCACCATGCTGAGGACAGTGTCCAGTGCATGCATCTTGCGGTGTACACTGCTGGTGTTGTGTAGCATCACTGTTAGTGTCCTATCCTGTGTGATACCATGGAGGTGGCCATGTAATCCGTGTTCCACAGCATAAGGCAGTATGTGTGTATCAAGGGGCTTTGCCAATATACATTGGCCCATGGGTGTCACGTGCATGCTGCCCCTCACAAATCATTGTGGCTTCCCTAGCATGTAAGCACACGTTGACAGCCAGTGGATACCCTATGAATGACATTGGAGATTGAGCAGAATGTAGACATAGAACACCCTTCCTACATATAGTGGTAGCATACCTGGTGAGGGTATGATGGCAACCAAGATCAGGCTCATACTGGCCCGTGCCACATGCTGAGAGATCCCTTCTATGTTCCCTATCATGTAGTCCAGAGAGGTATGTCTCAGGTCATCCATAGTGGCATGGTCAAGACTGAGTCATATGTGTCCATGCCTCTGACTGACCTGTATGCATGTGTTTTGTGGTGGACCATAGTGCCCCATAGGCATATCACTGTGACCTTCACCATGTACAGCCTGTTGAGCGGGACCCCACTGCAGCGGCCAAGAGAGGTACCTGACACATCTGTAGCAGGTGTGTTGTGTAGCCCTACAGGCTGTGAGTGTGTGGCACACGGGATGTGTGTGCCATGTGTGGCATGTGCTCTGTTCTGACATAATGTATGCCTGTGTGCCAGCTGCGGAGGTGTGTGATGCTCAGGCAGGATGCTATTCTGAGTGTCCAAGTATGCCCCAGTGTGTTCAGATTGCTGTCAGTGCGGGTCTATGTCTGACTGGTATTGTAGTCACTGTAGTATGTCATGCCACCTGACAGGGTATGGCATTACTGGGTTCAGAGTGCTCAGTCCCCAGATTGGCTATGTGGTGGCATCCCACACATGTGTTGTACGTTCATGGCCACGGGTGATGGTTGACTGCATACATGTGGCAGCTGTGACATTGACACATGACTCACATAAACCACAACTGGACCATAGAGGTGATTCACAGGTTACCTTTGCACATGCTACCCTAGTAGTGTGATTGCCATGGGGATTACCAACACATAGGGCCAATGGGGAACAACATACTGAAGGTGTGTATGTGTGGGTGTACTGCTACTGTTTCATAGCACTGGCATATATGACAGCACACATGGGCAAATGCCAGGTAAGACATGTGCAATGTGTCACAGGCAATGTACATACGAACAGGACAGACAGTGACGTTCTGTCATGTGTAAACTTGACATACGTATCGTACGCTATGCAGATGTCACTAGGAGTCCACAGAATCACTGTAATTCTGCATTACAGGTGGAAGCAGTGTTCCAGGGATCCCCAAAAGAACATGCAAGCAAACAAAGCTACAGTAAGCAGGGCTGGAAGTAGTCCATTGTACAACAAAGAAGGGGTAACACTAAGAGTAGGTAACAGTGCAAATATGTAGGCACTATCAACATGTACCTAGGAATGCACAGCGCAGATGCCCATGGTAGAACTGATATTATGTCATAGTTAATTGTGATTTGGATTACATTGGTACTGCACACATATCAACATGCACAAACATCCACATTGCATAGTCATTGTGGGCAACTTGCCACCATTACTGTACATGTCCATCATTGCGTATCACTACTTGCATTAGCTTCCCCCCTGTGCTACCCATGTATGTGGCTATCTGTTGACATCCTTACCATCGGTATGCAATAATGTGCAGCTGCTACACTTTGGTACGTACTATGAGTGCAGATAACAATTCAGGACAGTCATACAGTGCATGCTGGGATATACACACAGTCATATCAGCACACTGTACTGTTACCAACATGATACTACTAATACACTTCTATGTAGTCACCCTGTGCATCAGCAACGTGTTTACCTGTTCTTGCACTGATGTTGGAGATTGCAGGAGGTGGCACAGTTTCATCATATGCACAGGGTGTGAATTAGGTATGCCTGAGTCTGCCACTGATACCACCAATTGACATGTGTGTGTATGTGTGTTGGTGAAGGACAGCAGTACAGGGTGGGGCACTGTTGGTGCAGTGTGTGCGTGTATGTGGTAGCCCTAGGTGTTAACATTTCGCATGTGTGTATGCACACACACAGTTCCACCTCATGGCTGCCATATACAGGTGTTTGTGGACAGCCACAGACTGCACCTGGCAGGTCATACAGATCAGTGTCTGTGGGCACGGACATGGTACCTGTGCCTGGCAGGGGTGCTACGGACCGTATCTGGTACTAAGCCAGACTGGGTACTGTCATCAGAAACGGGAGTGTGTTGACTGGACACAGGTCCCTGTTGGGACTGTCCAGAGCCACGTGCACGTGGTCTCCTGGGGTGTTCCGATGACAGCACAGACCCAGCATTGCTGGGGCTGCTGCTGGCACTATGGGGGCGTGCGCGGGCCTGTTGTCATCCGCGCCGACTGCCAGCTGCTGCTGTTGCTGGCATATGGCCACGTCGATGCTGCAACCGCCCACCATTTCCCTGGCTCATGGACATGTGGTTGTGGAACTGCTGTAATATGTCCCCACACCGTCTGTCTATGACATCGGTGAAATTACGGATAGCATCCGCGAAGTCACGCATACTGTCAGTCATGGCTGTGCGACATGCTCTCAGCTCCCTCAGACCCTGTCTGGTGTACCTTTCCATACGTGACTGTGCCTGCATGACAGCCCAAAACATAGCTGAGGTTGACAGACCTCTTTGGGCACGTCTGCCAGAGGCAGTACGCCCACGGATGCTCCCGCGAGAACCCATGGGCAACTGTCTGTATGGTACCATCGCAGGACCCTGCCCATGGCTGCTGTGTGGGGAAGCATGTGCCACAGATACCACATTACCCTGGTCAATGCCCACTGTATCGTGTCCATCACCTAGGGACAATGGTGACATAGGATGTACTGGCAGGATGACTGTGCGCAATGATGGGGTTGACAGCTGTGTACTATCAATTGGCTGACCAATGGCGGACCCTGACACACCTTCCTGTGCCATTACACAGATATCATCATTACCAGTACCTGTGGCACCAGATTCACTGCAGGACACCAGATCAGCACCAGAACCTGTGGGAGGAAGACAGGAAACACAGTTTACAGTGTCCACACAATGTTACCAGTGATGCACCTATGCACACATGCACACGTGGACACATGCACACACGCACACATGCACACATGCACACATGGACACAGGCACACATGCACACATGCACACATGCACACGTGGACACAGGCACACATGCACACATGCACAATGCACACATGCACACGTGGACACGTGCACACCTGGATACGTGTACACATGCACACATGCACACATGCACACATGCACACATGCACACATGCAAACATGCACACATGCACACATGGACACATGCACACATGCATACATGCACACAGGCACACATGCACACGTGGACACAGGCACACATGCACACATGCACACATGTACACGTGGACACAGGCACACATGCACACATGCACACATGCACACCCTGCAGTATACACACAGAACACTACTGAGTTACACTCATATTAATAGCACTATCAGGACTGTTATAGGTATTGTTAAAACACACTCACCAGCATGGATGGCCTGCCTTGCTGTAACACCAGAGGGACCTGCAGAAATGAGGAGATTAATGTCAGTGGGCACAACTGTGCCATGATACTGCATATGATACAGTGCAGTAGTACACCAGTTGCTTTTCACACGTCAGCTGCTGATATTGCTAATATCACACCTGCACAATTACATACTATGTGGACAGCTACATACCACAGACACACATTACACATGCATAAACTAACAGTGTACAGAACAGTCACGTGTACATATGGCATATTACCTGCACGCTCCATGTAGTGCTGCTGTGTGGATCCAGCCTCCATCATGATGCAGGTGTATTGCTGTTGCTGTTTCCAGGCTGGAGCCACAACACTTAGGAGTAGCCCCTCCAGTCTGGTGAGGGGGGGGGGATGTGTGGCCACCCCACCTCCTGTGGTAACCTGTTGCCTGTGGATATCCGACGCACGCTGATGGACATTTCTGATTAAATCACTGCAGTGATGTCGTACCTGCTCATATGTCCTATTGTGCGTGCCAATGTCATTTACCCTACGGACAAGGTCTTGCCACAGTGCAGCCCTCTCCTGCTGATTCTGTCTGGTGCGGGAAAACAGTATGTCATAATCCCACACCAGGCTCTGGTGTATCTCCTCATCTTCTGCTGCAGAGTAGGCGGGATTACGCTGACGCGCCATCTCCCTAGAAGAGAACACAAACAGGATATCAGCAGACTATGTCAGCAATATATGGCACACATACTATACATGATACTCAACTGTAGTGATATACTACTACTCCCATATGTAGCATGTGTGTGTCTCTTGGTGGATACACAAGTACATGGCCAGATATCAGTGCTCAGCCAACACCTGTGCAACAATACCTGCCACATTCCATACAACATAGTAGCATGCCCCATTGGTCAGCACACTGCGACAGGTCAAATGCACAACCTCACTCTGGGGGTTCATACCAAGGTACTGTATGTGGAACGCCATCCACTAGTGTGATCTGGACACAAGTTACTCAGCCTGGATATACATATCCCACCACCACCACCAGCACAGTAGACTACTTTGATATGTATGTGATTAGTCAGTTATTCACTTGTTAGGACTGTGATGGTATCCATGCAGCCCTCTGGGCCAGTGTAAGCCACAACCCACACTGCTGACCCCTCTGCGAATGCTTCCCATGGACATCCCGAAGATTGCATGGAACATGCACACACATTTCTAACCCACACCCTATGCACAAAGGTTAGGCATCCTGTCTGGTGGACCCCAGCCAAAGGCAGATTGTATAACAATAGAAGGAGGCTACTGCAGGACAGAACAGATTCACATTAAGGGAAGGCATCTTTGGTCAGCACTGGTAATAAGCTACGGTCTCTCATAACAACATCCACGGCCTACTCTGGGTGGGAAATGGCCACGAACACTATAGATAACCACAAGGCCTTCTTCAGTTATGTTACACATATGGACCAAACGCCTCAGATATGCTCTGAGTTACTACACACCTACTTAACATTCACTGAACACACAGATATTGGCAACATTCTTGCAAACAGGTTTGGTGCACGTATCCCCCCTCCTTCTCCCCCACAGGTAGAAATACTTATTACAGCTGAATGTAACCTCCCTATCATCTGACATGTCCAGGTGAGGGCCACCCTCAGCAAAGCAGAACACACAGCATCAATGTGACCTGATGGTATCCCTGGATGTGTGCTACGTGAACTCCAAGAGGACATACAACCACATATAAGACTGATATTTAACCTTGGCCGTACTACAGGATATGTACCTGAACACTGGCATAAAGCAACAGTGGTCCCACTCCACTAAGGAGGCACCTCTACTGACCCTGGGAACTACTGCACCATAAGCTTAACCGGCCTGGTCTGCTAAGCTATGGAATTATTCAGTATGGGACACTTATACAGCGATATTGGGTACCTGCAGACACTTGTTCCCAGCCAGTTTGCCTTTGTGATGGGCTGATCCTGCCTTTTGAACCTGGTTGACCTTTCAAAACAGTCACTACAGCCATTGATGAGGGCAACGCAATCCATACAGCCTACCTGGACTTGCCTAAGGCCTTCAACACAGTACTCCACTCAGGCATCATAGACAAGCTCATTAGCTTACATGTTACTACATAGGTCACATGATGGGTTGCACACTGGTTGACATACAGAATCAATAATATCAATATTGTAGGAGCCATGTCAGACTCAATGCCAGTCACATGTGGTATCCCACAGGCCTCTGTCCTAGGACCCCTCTTGTTTGGCATTTATTTCTCAGATGTAAAAGCGGACATGTGTGGGTTGTAGATGTCAAAGTTCCCAGATGACTGCTAACTAAGCGCCATAGTCATTACACCAGCTGACACACACATCCTACAGACAGGTCTCACTGCAACAGAACACTGCTGCCAGGATCATGGCCTAACACTGACTGACATGTAATGTATAGTCATCCCCTTTTGGCGGAACTACGTGCACACAACATATCACATGGACACACCTATAGATACAGACCTATGACACATATGGAGGGTTCACAGTATGCAGACTATTAACCTGCTACTATACATTACCTGTGTTTGTCGCAGCAGGTTGTGTTACCGCTACTACTGCTTCCTGCTGCTGCTGGCATGGCTTTCTACTGTCACTGCTGACAGCTTAGACTCAGTGTGTGTACCGTGTGTTGTTGTTTGTGTTTTTTTTTTTCCTCTCACTCTCTGTCTCTGTCTCTGTCTCTGTCTGTCTGTCTCTCTCTCTCTCTCTCTCTCTCTGTTTGCCTCCAGACAGTGCAATGAACGTATTGCATGTGTGGAGTGTGAGTACAGGATGCTTTTGTAGGTATCTGCATAGGTCCATGTGATGGCCTCTGCACCAATTGTAAGCCAGCATTTGCTAATTGCATGCAGCCAGTTGTGTACTGATTGCAGTTCTCACTGTGATTTCAGGACAGTGCTATAAATGGGTATGTGAGATAGGCGTTGCCCTTTCAGATTGTAAGGGCGGGGACCATGCTGGTATGCTGTGGACACTGTTCTGTGAGGGTAAAGGTTAGTATCTCTCTCATGATTCAGGCTGTGTTGTAGATTCACATTTCTCCATTCCTCTCTCCTGTAGTAAGTGTGTATGCACACTGACACCTACAACTATATATATATATATATATATATATATATATATATATATATATATATATATATATGTAAATATACATACATTTATATATGTACATTAACTGATATTATTACCTACTAGCTACCAACTAGCATGGCTGATTCTGTTCACACACTACTATTATGGTAATCCACTAGTTTTGACAGTAAGCATAAATGACATGGTTTGTGTACTACACATCCTATATTCCCTTTACATTCATTCCTACTATTACATTATATATTTATTTTAGCACAACGTTCTTGTTTAAGAGTCATGGCTTAATGGTAGGTCATGTAGACTACTGTTTCCGAGGTCCTGGGTTCGGGACTGACAGTGGGATTTTATTTTGCTTTTGAACTGACTACAGGACCTGTCAATCAGAGTGACTAAGGCACTTTTAAGCAGTTGTAACTGGGTTAGAGCTGGTTTGCGCGGATCTCCCGCATGCCCACTGGCATTCAGCTCCGCACACACCCGCTTACAACCGCTTAACAGTGCTTACTCTGGCGCACACCCGCACTATTTTCTTTGAAAGAAATGAAAATGGGGAGACAGGAAAGTGGTGAAAAAGGGGTCACAAAGAGGGTAAGACAGTAGGGAAACAAGCTTGGGATTTGCAGGAGGGATGTAGGTAAGGCCCATAGCTGCCCATTTCTTAATCAGCAACAGCTGTGCATATGTATGTAATTTGGTGTGACATTTGAAACCTTCCACCCCTGAGAGAGGTGTCAGGACAACAATAATACTTGTTGTACAGCCAATTGTAATTGATAGTTTCCATGTCCAGCAGACATGTGTGCGGAATGGGCAGCTATGTATGGGGCGTAATTTTTTTGTGGGTACAGAGTGCCCTTTTTTTCAGGTGAGAGTGGTATGTCAGGTGAAGGAAGTCAGTATAGCTGTGGAGGTAGGTTGGGTAGGTCAACAGACAAGACAAACAAGACGCATACAGGGGTGGTGTATGACACGTGTGGGTGGGTTACACAAATGACGGGGACGGATGTTTGGATATCTAGAGCCCATGAGCCCACAGATGGCAACAGTGGAACTGATATCCCCACCCATGGGCAATTGCCACTTTTCCTTCACTGCCCAGGATGGGGCTGTGCTGGGGGCTGTGTAGGCCGGGCAACAGGCATGCCCGTAAGTTGTGCCACCTGTGTCTCAAGCTGGCATAGGGGCCCAAGAACAGAGTCCTGGATCTCCCTACGCACCACAGTCCGGATGCTATGGAGGGTGAGTGGTGGCTCTCCTCCGGCCATGCTTGCAGAGGGGGGACGGGCCCCATCCCCTGCAGCGCTTCCACCCACAGGTGGCACAGGGCCACTGGAGGAGGGTCCAGACTGGGCACTAGTGCCAGGTGCACTAGCCAGCTGAGGTGGGAGAGGTGGGTCCGCTGGAACCCGCCTTCCCTGTCATCCTATGTTTTGCATTATGTCATGACAGTTTGAGTTAGTAACATATAATACCATTCGCAATTAGTTGTAACAGCATGCATTAGTATTCCCATTAACCAAACACACAGATATTCACACCATTGAACAGCGAGCATAACACATGCATAATTTGAACAGCAATACACAGTCCAACAACATGCAGGGTTGATTGATGGCAACAGGCCATCAGGTTTGGATGTATGAACAGGGCAGATGCATCAACGTACATGTAAATATTTATGACCCAACAGGACAAATGTCCAGGGGTGTTAATTGTGATTGCACATACCATTTTCACGTGGAATGGGTTATATGTGGTTATAGGGTGGGGTGAAGAAAATAATATTAACACCTTCGAATACCAATACATATGCTGTACATTTCTAATAGCTGCACATATATACACACTACTGTTCTAACTACAGTTTCCTATATGATAACTACTTCAATTTGGTGATAGGACTGTTACTGCTACATCAATATGCATTTTATTGTTCTTCATACACATTCATATCTGGCTCTGTTCAGCGACATCATCCTGCTACATTTGCTTTATATAGCTATAGACAACTGTGGATGTTTGGTATGTCAGACAATCATACTATCTACATATTGTAGACTGACAGCAACATATCCAGATTTTGGGATACACATTCCAGCTGCAGCAACACTTTGAACAGATTTCGCTGTTTGGTTTTGCTTCTCACATTCATTTCATTCTGTACTGACTGCAGTATACTTTATTCAGGGGTTATTACTACTTTATTGGTGGATTCATAACTCTTTCTCACACTCTCTCACTTGTTTTCATTTTACTATTCAGGATGGTTCTTACTTCTAGGCTTTATTGACATGTTTTACCTGTAGTTATTACAATCTTTTTCAGCAGTCTCACTTCTGTCATGTTTCATTATTTCAACAGGGTAATATTTCACACATGTGATTTGGTCATCTTCTGCAGCTGTACTTTTCAGCCTGCTGCAGGTTGTGTACTATTATATTACAGGTGGGGCATCATTATTTCAGACTTTATTTCAGACATTTTTATTTTTCTGTTTGGATTACAGACTGCAACACACTTTTGTAATCAGGCAATACTTGCAAACACTCTTACACTGTTACTTGCACATTTTATTACTTAGTGACTACACTGCACTCTTTTGCTAACTGTCATACTTTTATATTTCTTTACAGTTACTGGGAGAGGATTACTGACCTGCCTGGTGGTGCAACCGCACCAGCCTATCGCCATAGGCTCTGCGGTTCGCAGAACGGACACCTGCAGCTGTAATATAAATTAAGTAATATTGGAATACACATATCCATAATATCAGCTAGTTTAATTTCTTACATACATAATTAGATGTAACTTACTCAGTAGTGGGGCGTTGGGCATTTGCCGGGCCTCCTGGATCCAAAGGTTCAATTGGTCCTGCTTGCATCTCTTCAGGTCCGCATGGTGGTGACGGACCTGCTCACCAGTCCTTGGAATCCCTGTGGCACTGGTGAGATCATGAGCCAACCGGTCCCATGCCTCAGCCCTATATGCTCCCCACAGGACCTGACCCTGCATGAGTTGGGCCTCATGATTGTGGACTAGGAGCCAGACCATGTATCTGGACTCCTCAACACCCCACCTCTGTGCTCAAAAGCAACTACCCTCCCCTACTCCTGACATTCTGGCTGCAAGTTAGTTCTACAATCATTTATGCTGTGTATTCCCACCTATGGGGCTTATATATGCCGTTTTTCCCGCACATATCTGTGATTGGCCATTTTGGAATTGTATCAACTTCACAAAACCTGCTTTGTCATGCTCCACTTTGTATTCATTCCTATATATTTGCTTTTACTGCATTTCTATGTACTGCTGTCATGGCTTAGTGGTTCAGTACCTTAACTATGGTGCATAGTATCCTGGGTTCGAACCTAGCCACTGCTTTTTATTTTTTAGGACTGTCTAGACATGCTAGGGTGTGTGTCTGTGTAAAGGCAGTTTTGATACAGCTTGCTCAACGTTGCCCGTTGGTTAGCTTGTTGGCGCGGTGTGCAGCTCCACGCAAATGGGTTACGCTGGTTTACGATTCATTTGGCTTTTAGCACACATATTACGCTCAGCTCAGCTAGGGGCACACAGTTTTAGCATGTGAAACCACTGCTCACCTGCGGGCACTCATTTTACACCTGTTAAACCACTGCTCACCTACGAGCAGATGCACTCACCTGGTTAAACTGTTGCTCAGCTATAGGCACATCTCACATTTTTTATTGTTTTGTTATCTCACATTTCTTCAAAATAAGTGGACTATTTCATTACATTTTACATAAACTATGAATTTATATGTGTACATATTTGTCAGGGACTTGGTTCGTGCTTATTTTACTAAAATAAAAATTGATGTGGGGGCTCGAACCATGAATGCCTGCTCTTCAGCCGACATCTCTATCGTTACGCTATTGCTTCTTGGCTTACTTTGCATATTTAGTTCTTATATCCTTTTCCACTGACTGCTAACTGTAGCTAAGCTACGGGCACACCCGCGCAAATGAACGCACTCACGGGCAAACATCTTTATGATTTAAAAAAATATATATAACGTGTTCATTTATATATTTTATGTTTGTAGTCTGTGGGGGCATGTGTTGTGTTGTGTTTATTCACATTTCCATGGCCTCTGTCATGGGTGTTTACTTTGGGCATTTTACTCTTCTGGGGACGTGTCCGCTTGCAGGGCTCGGCCTACGGACACGCCCCCTACTGTCTTCCATGGACCGTGTTAGCCTTAGGTGTGATTCAACATGCCCTCATGCATATGCATGACATGCTGACATCACACCGTTTAACTGCAGCCTCCGTGTAAGCCATGTATCTCTTACACAGAGGCTTCGTGAATCCTGCCCCATGTGTATGACACTCCTACACTTATATCTGTTACCACAGCAAATTTAAGAAAGCACTTGTCTATGTTGCAGTTCATTGCCATAAACTGCAATGTCACAACAGTAAAACAAATCCAAAAACAAACGAAACAAAGTCCAAACTGGCCCTAATATTTTATTATAAAACGTAAGCGCTTTCAGGTTAAAAAACCCTTCATCAGGCAAACTTCAAATAATCATGACAGTCTTTAAATATTAAAACATTTCTAAAAGCAACCAATTACTTTCTATACTTGACCTGCCTTTTATTTAGGCTGGTTTTAAAGGTACAGAACTATTTAACCCAGGTGGGTTGTCAGCAGCCAACTGTATGATCCATCTTAACTCTGCATACTCTGTATCATGACAATGCCCCCCCCCCTTTTTTTTCATCTGTGCAACATGCAGAACCATAAAAGCAAATGTAGGATCTGGAAAGCTGGAAACATGCTGGTACAATGCATTATGTTTATCCTTCTGTCTAATCGATGGCAAATGGTGCAATATTCTTGTTTTTAACTTATAATTAGTTTTTCCAACATAAAAACTTGGACATGACTTGCAGCATGCCAAGTAAACTACATTCTCTGTGCCCTAAAGAAAAGGTGGGTCAAGTATAGAAAGTAATTGTTTGCTTTTAGAAATATTTTAATATTTAAAGACTGTCATGATTATGTGAAGTTTGTCTGATGAAGGGTTTTTTAACCTGAAAGCACTTACATTTTATAATAAGAGATTACGGCCAGTTTGGCTCTGTTTCATCTGTTTTTGCATTTGTTTCACTGTTGTGAGATTACAGTTCATGGCAATGAACTGCAACATAGCGCTTACATTTTATAATAAAAGATCACGGCCAGTTTAGACTCTGTTTTGTTTGTTTTTGGATTTGTTCTTACACGAGGTTTGAGAGAAGTCCTTAAGGGAAGCTAAGAGGCTTGTGTTTTGCAACAGTAAAACAAAGGTTGAAAATCCTGTACTAGATCCCAGCACTATCTGTACTCCAGCCCTACACTTACACTTGCTGCCACAAGATTAGTTACACAATGTTGCTTATTTTACTATTCATTCTTAAGGTCTCGCTGTTAACTATTGCTCAGCATCACTTAGCAGGTTTGAGCGATACGCAGTAGTGTTCATTGAATGTATCTGGTTTCTATTTTTGGTTGTGTGGGTTCTGTCTACTCCTGGGCTCCAGTTTGTGCACTGCTGCACTTCATACACACCAGATAAATGCAGCCAAAACTGACATTCATTTTTCTCTGTTTCCCATGTCTGCCATGTTTGCACTCAGTGGTGCAGCATGCAAACATGAGAAAAGTAAAAGAAAAATTAAAAAGAGAGAGAGAGAGAGAGAGAGAGAGAGAGAGAGAGAGAAAATGATTCAACCCTAGTATATATGAATTATATATGGGTACAGCATGGACCTTATCCACAGGACATAGCTGACCTTCAACACACTTGAGTGTTGTGTTTGTCAAAGATAGATCTTGCCTATTGAATTTTGTGGACTTGTTTGATACTCACCATGAAGACCTGGATGACAGGTAACAGGACATACTACCTATGTTCAATTATCCAAGACTGTTGACAATATCCCCCATTCATGTCTCATAGTGAAATTGTCCCATCTGGGAATTAATCCATACAGTAGTACATGGATAGGCAACTGGCTCACCAACAGAACACACACTGTCAAAGTTGGACCTGCATCTCCAGTACTAGCCCATTCACCAGTGAAATACCACAAGGGTCTGTGCTGGGCCATCAACTATGTGGAAACTACTTCCTTGAAGTGCAGCCAATGGTAGGTGGCCTGTGGTTTACCACGTTTGCAGATGACTGCTAATTGGACATGCTCATATATATTCTCCCAATGATGGTAGCATACTACAGAAGAGGCTGACGGAGGCAAATGATTGGTGCCAAACTCACAGACTGAACCTTACAGCAAATAATGCCTCATTGTCCCCTTTGGCAATGAAGTACCCCTGCTAATGATAATATACATAGCACCCCTCTCAGCTCAAACACAGTGTTTTGAGACTTGTGAACACATGTTCATCACAATCTACACTTTCATCACTGTGTCCATAGTTGTGAGACACACATTCTGCATTCTGCACATCATACATATGGACATCACATTCAAGACCAGGGAGGTCACAGCTCTGTTGTACTCCACCCTTATCAGACCACTACTTGAGTACAAGGCTCCCTTCTGTCTGCACCTCACCTGACAACTGCAGCAACTGGAGAAAAAAATAGAGATTTGTGACTGGGAGAATGCTCCTCAATGATCCTGTCCAAGCACAACCTTCACTATTGGTTGGGTGATTTGTAAAGTCAAACCTGGGCTGGCACCTATGTCACTCAGAAACAGGCCCAGTTGTTGTTGCTCACAAAATTGTTCTGCTAACAACATTCATCTAAATATGCTTAATAAGGGTACTTGTGCTTTTACAAAGCTAGGCTTCTATTGACTCATGTATACTTAAAACCACACCCTCATAAAACTTACAAATACAATATGTAAGAGATGCAACCATACAATGAATCTAGAATAAATTCTCTCTCTCTCTCTCTCTCAGTTAACAGCAAACCAGATATCAAACAGGTTGTCAACATACACACACAGTTCACCTCTTCAACAGACCAAGTGCACAACACGTAATCCTATATGTCGAGACAGCCATTAGAAGCTTACCAGAAGATAAGAGACCTCACAAATGCAAACCTTCACACATTACAGACCCAACAGAACCCACTACACATACAAACAAACAAATCAGTGTGTCAGCCATTAAGCCCTTAAGGAAAACCACCTGAAAACCAATGTCTTGGTCATAGACAAATCCATAGTGAGACACGCAGATGTCCCCCCTCACCAGGTTGTACAAGGAGAAAGTCACAATCAGCTGCCTGACAGGTGCCAGGACCCACATGCACACACTCAAGTCTCTCAACAACAATCAAAGTTATGCCTCTGTCATACTCCATGTTGAAGTTAATGACTTGAAACATACCTCACTGTACTATAAGAAGAGAGATATGACTGAGCTCTCAGACTCACTATTCCAGACAGGTATGTCCGTAGCCCTAAGTAGCATTCTACCTTCACCCAGGGTGATGCCTCAATACAAACAAAATTATTATTAACTTCAACAACTGGCTTAGATACTGGTATCAATCATGGGGGGATTCAGTATTATTCAGGCTGGGATGATATGGTCAACAGACCACGCTGCTTTGTTAGGGATGATCTTCATCTGTCACCTCTTGCCTTTCAATAAACAATCGAAAGCACTGTTGAGGAGTGCAAAACACTGATCAGCCCAGTAATAATCACAAGCGTTTATTGAGAATGAAAATTAAGAGCGTTAAACGCCAACTAAAATACAGCGTTTTTCGTCTGAACTTCAGACTTCCTCAGACATCAGTTGTACTAATTAAACAATTAACTAATGACTAATATATACACAATTCAATTCAAAAGGTCCAATGAAAACCAACAATTCATGAATAATTCATCAGTGGCATCTGTTATGGAGCAATATACATATAAAACCATATTTTATGTTTGAAATGCTTTTTCCAATGTGCAATCAATGTATATATTATTGAATATGTCAATAAATGTTGAATTAAATGTCTTAAAATTATTAAAAAGTTAAAAATATGAATAACTATACATTTGTTTACAAATCTAATACAACACCCCCCTCTAGTGGTATGTATAAGAAACACTGAAATGGTGTAAAACCAAATGATAGAATTAGTTTAAAAATATATTGCAATTACAAATAAATGAATGAATAACATATCAATATGTTCCTGAAAATATTTGATAACCCTCAGAAACCTATATGTTATAATCAATCCAACATCTAAAAATACATGAACCATCATTTATAATCTAGCAGCTCTGATTTTAAGAACAGGTGCAAGGGAAATGTAATCATTGAGACATGGGTATCTATTGGCTTCTAAAACCACTTGCCAATATAATTCCCTATATTCGATCCTAGTTTCCCATGGCCCACCCCTCTCATCTACTTCAACTTCTTCTATAACAAAAAACTTGTATTTAGCTAAAGGGCAAAGGGTAGTATGTCTGTACAAAGCGTTAGTCATTTTTTTATTTTTAATGTCATTTAAGTGTTCGTATACCCTTCTTCTCATTTTTCTCTCCGTCTTCTCTATATAAAAACTAGGGCAGATCTCGCACATTGCGATATATATCACCCCAAAAGAATCACAGGTGTTAAAGGTCTTACTAACTAGTTTTCTACACCTGGAATCAAGATATATCTGTGAGGCATTTAACATTGCAGGGCATTGAGAACACATATGGCAAGAAAAAGTTCCAGGCATCTTGTTTCCTTTTTTCTTTGACCTATAATTCGCTGATAAACAATCTTTCAAATTTCTTCCTCTCCTAAAAATGATCTTTGGTGGTTCATTCCCTTTACAGCTTAAATCAGTGATTTGGGCAAATTTATCCCACTCATTATAGAAAATGTCCTGAATTCTTTTTGCATCACCACTGCAATCTACTATAAAAGCATTATTAAATTTAATACTGTCATTCTCGTGTTCCAGCTTTATGGTATCACTGGGTTCCACTGTATTAAAACTTTTGGGTTCTTTACCTAAAATGGGTTGAAATCTATCCACCCTTCCTCTGACCACCTCTTCATATATAGTGGAACAAAAATCTGAAGGGTACCCTCTTTCAATAAACATCTGGGTCAAGAATTGACATTCTTCAATGAAATCTGAATCCTCTGATGTCATCCTGGAGATCCTAACAAATTGTCCCTTCACAATACTCTTTTTCTGATGAAAGGGGTGGGCACTACTGAAGTGTAGGTAACTATTGGAAAAAGGTTTTTTTTCTGAATACCCTGGACTTAAAACAGTCTTTGCCTTTTGTCAATTTGACATCTAAATAATTTATTTCTTCAAAACTAAAAAAAGTTCCCCGAGAGAATCAGAAACCAGAGGGAGGGGAACTT
Source organism: Protopterus annectens (assembly GCF_019279795.1). Classification (NCBI taxonomy): domain Eukaryota; kingdom Metazoa; phylum Chordata; order Ceratodontiformes; family Protopteridae; genus Protopterus; species Protopterus annectens. The sequence goes on from NC_056727.1 coordinate 1,017,051,052, forward strand.
TCAGCAGACTGCATGGAGAGGAAGAGGCAGGAGATTTTAAGTGACAACTCGCAGTTATTTAGTGTTCCTACCCCCCCTGGTAATTCAGGAATTTCAGGTTTTGGTGATGAAAATATTGTGGTTTATACCAATGATGACTACAAAAATTTTCACATTTTCAACTACACTGATTTAACTATTAACAGCATATATTTCAGTCTTTTTTCTAAAGGATTACATTTTGTACCTAGGACTAGATGTGATATTAGTAAATTAATAATAGATTTGAAAATGTTTTTAAGAAAAATCAATTTGAACCTAATTTGTGGTGATACATTGGTTAGTGGTAACGATGAATTATTGAAAAGGACGAGTGTATGGAACCCCCCCATGCATGCCCAACTTAAAAATTTAGATAATATTATAGAATGTGAGTTTAGAAAGACAGTTAAGAACAATATAATTATTCCTAATCTTACAGTTATTGAATATAAACTTCTTCAAGATTTAAGAGGGAATGTAAATCTAAGAGTCATGAAACCCGATAAGGGCGGAGGCATCGTTTTAATGAATAATATTGATTATGAGGCCAAGATGTTACAAATGTTATTGGATGAGTTAAAATATGCCAATCTTTCCAGGAATGAGATAAATATAGAGTATAGGAGAATATACAACACGTTGTATGATTTATTCTTGGAAGGATTTATAGATAAAGAACTTTTTGAATTTTTACATGTTAATAGACCAAAAATTCCAGGCATATTTGGTATTCCTAAAGTCCACAAAAATATAAACGATCCACCACTACGTCCAATTGTGGCTGCTGAAGGGTCGGTTATTTCTCCTTTGGCCAGATATATTGATGTAAAATTAAAACCGTTGATGATGAGAGGTATATCTTTTTTAAAAGATTCATGGGATTTTCTGTATAATGTCAAAAATTATATGTTCAATCAAGATTTAATTTTTCTAACTATAGATGTGGTGGATCTTTTTGGTTCTATTCCACACATAACAGGACTTGAATGGTTTGAAGAGGCTATTAGACTGTCGGGGGGAAAAAATGACAATGAAATATATCTATGTAATGTATTAATGGAAATTGTATTGAAATACAATTACATTTATTTTCAAGGGGAATATTTTCAACAAACTAGTGGGGTGGTGATGGGTGCAAGATGCACACCCATCTTTGCAAATTTAGTTTTAAACACCTGGGAAGCAAAATTAATTTACAACAGTATATATAAAGACTGCTGGTGCCTCTATAAAAGGTTTTTAGATGATATAGTTATTTTATGGAAGGACAGTTATGAAAGATTGAATTAATTCATTAATTATATTAATAATACCACTGATTTTCTAAGATTCACACACGAGGTTAGTTTTGAAGAAATAAATTATTTAGATGTCAAATTGACAAAAGGCAAAGACTGTTTTAAGTCCAGGGTATTCAGAAAAAAAACCTTTTCCAATAGTTACCTACACTTCAGTAGTGCCCACCCCTTTCATCAGAAAAAGAGTATTGTGAAGGGACAATTTGTTAGGATCTCCAGGATGACATCAGAGGATTCAGATTTCATTGAAGAATGTCAATTCTTGACCCAGATGTTTATTGAAAGAGGGTACCCTTCAGATTTTTGTTCCACTATATATGAAGAGGTGGTCAGAGGAAGAGTGGATAGATTTCAACCCATTTTAGGTAAAGAACCCAAAAGTTTTAATACAGTGGAACCCAGTGATACCATAAAGCTGGAACACGAGAATGACAATATTAAATTTAATAATGCTTTTATAGTAGATTACAGTGGTGATGCAAAAAGAATTCAGGACATTTTCTATAATGAGTGGGATAAATTTGCCCAAATCACTGATTTAAGCTGTAAAGGGAATGAACCACCAAAGATCATTTTTAGGAGAGGAAGAAATTTGAAAGATTGTTTATCAGCGAATTATAGGTCAAAGAAAAAAGGAAACAAGATGCCTGGAACTTTTTCTTGCCATATGTGTTCTCAATGCCCTGCAATGTTAAATGCCTCACAGATATATCTTGATTCCAGGTGTAGAAAACTAGTTAGTAAGACCTTTAACACCTGTGATTCTTTTGGGGTGATATATATCGCAATATGCGAGATCTGCCTTAGTTTTTATATAGAGAAGATGGAGAGAAAAATGAAAAGAAGGGTATACGAACACTTAAATGACATTAAAAATAAAAAAATGACTAACGCTTTGTACAGACATACTACCCTTTGCCCTTTAGCTAAATACAAGTTTTTTGTTATAGAAGAAGTTGAAGTAGATGAGAGGGGTGGGCCATGGGAAACTAGGATCGGATATAGGGAATTATATTGGCAAGTGGTTTTAGAAGCCAATAGATACCCAGGTCTCAATGATTACATTTCCCTTGCACCTGTTCTTAAAATCAGAGCTGCTAGATTATAAATGATGGTTCATGTATTTTTAGAGGTTGGATTGATTATAACATATAGGTTTCTGAGGGTTATCAAATATTTTCAGGAACATATTGATATGTTATTCATTCATTTATTTGTAATTGCAATATATTTTTAAACTAATTCTATCATTTGGTTTTACACCATTTCAGTGTTTCTTATACATACCACTAGAGGGGGGTGTTGTATTAGATTTGTAAGCAAATGTATAGTTAGTCATAGATTTTTAACCTTTTAATACTTTTAAGACATTTAATTCAACATTTATTGACATATTCAATAATATATACATTGATTGCACTGGAAAAAGCATTTCAAACATAAAATATGGTTTTATATGTATATTGCTCCATAACAGATGCCATTGATGAATTATTCATGAATTGTTGGTTTTCACTGGACCTTTTGAATTGAATTGTGTATATATATTAGTCATTAGTTAATTGTTTAATTAGTACAACTGATGTCTGAGGAAGTCTGAAGTTCAGACGAAAAACGCTGTATTTTAGTTGGCGTTTAACGCTCTTAATTTTCATTCTCAATAAACACTTGTGATTATTACTAGGATGACCGGTGTTTTGCACTCCTCAACAGTGCTTTCGATTGTTTATTGGTGTTATTTGCACTGTTACTTTCCTTTCTGGACCTCTTGCCTTTCAGTTACCAGCCAAGGTACTTGCCTCCCCCATAGTTCTTTTTTAGGCGATGTCATAAGAACAAAATTCCTGATGTAAAAATATCCTTAAAAGGCAACCTCAAGGTTATGCTGTTTAAGAGGATCATAGGAGGTTATTAGGCTATTGACCCAGAGATTATTTCAAGCCTAGCTATTTCATCCCAATGTAATACCATAGATACTCTAGTCAATATCCAGGATTGTATTTATTAATGACTGCCCATGTCCAGGAAGATTGTGGGCACTATCCCTGGCAAGAATTTATGGTGCCCCATACACACATCCAGGTTCCTTTTGAACAGTGTCATACAGGTGCTCTGCTTCACATGAATTGGCAGCCTATTCCAAAGATGCAGCAGTCACTGGGAGACAAATCTCTTCTTCCAGCACATCCTGTTCAAGTTGCAGGCCATATTTGGGTCCCTGGATCAGGTCGCTCTAGTTCCATTTGATTTACAGATGTGCAGCAAATTCTTTAGGTTTGGGACAGAGATTGGTCTGTAAGCCAGGCATAAAACAACCCTAAGAAGTCTATATGCTGCTGAGTATAGTGACAGAGACTTTAGTCAGACTGTGTAAGGCACATGCTGGATTCCATTGATCTTCTTAGAAACCTCTGAGGTGTCTCCAATTGCTGAAGGTGCTTTGTACAGTACATGCCAAAAGTGTTATTATACTCAATTATGGGCCTGATTAGTGACAAGTATAGAGGGGTCATAATCTTCTTTGATCTAGAGGTGATGCTTTTGCTAATCAAGTGTGCTATGTAGAAAGCCTTCCTTACTAAAGTAGACAGATGGTAGTCAAAGTTAAGGTCACAGTCTACTTGTGATCCCAGGCCTCTTACCACTTTGTAGGTACATAGGATATTGTTAATCTGATAGTGTGAAGGGAAATTGTTTTTACCAAAGGGAATGATGATGCATTTATTTGCATTCAATGTGAGACCATGACTAAGACACCAGTGATTTTTCTGAGTATAACACTCCTGAAGTATACTGACATCATTTGGGGATTCAATAATTGCACCCAGTTTACAGTCGTCTGCAAACCTGACCACCACAACTCCTTAGTTTTGGCCTGAACCTCTGAGAAGTATATACTAAACAGTAGGGGGGCCAGCACTGACCCTTGTGACATCCCACTGGTGACAGGTCTGCTGGCTGATGTGAAGTCACCCACTTTGATAGTGTGTACTGGTTTGTGAGCCAGTTGGCAACCCATCTTACAACAAAGGGGTATACATTCATTTTGCTAAGTTTATTGGTAATGCCTGGGTTTGGGATTGTGTCAAATACCTTTGCCAAGTTAGGGCATGCTGTGTGCACAGATTTGCCCTCATCTATGACCCTGGTCACATTTTCGAAGAAATCCACCAGGATTAAAAGGCAGGATCTGCCCTTGAAGAAGCTAAATTGGGTCAGATCCAGGGTTTATAGGTCACCTATGTCTTTATTTTTGAGGCTTATGATTATACATTCCATGGCTTTAAAGATAAGGATGGTCAGACTTATGGATCTATAATTCTCTGGGTTTGTTGCTATGCCACCTTTATGGAGGATGATAACTGTTGCTGTTCTCCATTCCTCATGATCAAACCCAGTGGTTAGGCTGTGATTGAATAGGGTACTTAATGGTGATGCTAGTTCATGTTTTAGTTTGTTTAGAAGACAGCTTGGGATGCTGTCTGGTCCCATAGAGACTGTTTTTTGCCTTAGACAAGGGTTTAATGACATTTTCTTTGGATATGTGGGGGGAGTTGGGAGCAAGGTTTGTGATACGATTGTAGGGGATAAGGAAGTGAAATTTTTACAAAATCGATTCTCTAGCAGGTTTGCTATCACTGCGGGATCAGTGTGTGTGATACTGTTAGTCACTAGCTCGTCACATGCTTGGGTCCTACTTTTTAAGCTATATATGTAGCTGTAAAAGGCCTTATTATTATCCTTGGCTGTGATTGCTAAGTTTTCCTTATAGGATTTGACACATTGTCTTATTTGCCTGTTGAGGCTAAGGAGGGTGCTTTTCCATTGTTGGAGCCTTGCCTTAATTTTCTTAGACAACAGATTTTTGCATTTGTTGTAAAGTTTGTTGATGCTAAATGTCCACCAGGGTGGCTTTTTTTTTTTTTTTTTACTTGGGCCTCTGGCTTTGATTCTGTCTGGAACAGCCAAGTCTATACACATACAAGTGATTGTACAGGGCTTTAGTGTAAGCTTTGGTGTAGTTACTACTTCCAGCTGGGGGTGGAGCTTGGAATGCATTTATACCTTCCCCTAGGAGGGGGTAGTTTGTTTTGGTTAAGTTTTTTAGTCTGACTTTGCCCTGTGTGAGTTTTAGTGTTAGTGCCAGTTCAAAGCTGACTGTTTTGTGGTCAGATTTAACTAATGAGGGTTTGACAGTTGTGGTGGTGTATCTGTTGGTCATTTTAGTCAGAACCAGATCTAGTATGTTTGTTCCTGTTGTTGCGGTTTGAACAATTTGTTCCAGGGCATTTGAGTTAACAAAATCAAGGAAACTGTTCGCTAGTGACTTAGGGGTAGAGTAGGTTTCCCAGTTGATGGTGGGATAATTGAAATCGCCCATGGCCAGAGCATTTGGCAATATTTGGATTGACTCTAGTTTGGTCAAGTAGGCCTCATGCGCAAAATGATCCATGGAGGAGGATGTATAACTAGCTTTGACTTGAATTGGGGTCTTACCCACAGTAATCTGAACATGGAGTAACTCCATGGAGTTGTCCAGTCTAACTTGTTGGGAGGTGAATTATCTCTAATATAGGTAGAAACACCACTGTCACTGGTTCTCACGTTTGTTTTGTGGTTATAAGGTGTGAAAGGCATTGTAGTTTTGCAAAGCCAGACTTCTCGCTGAGGCCTTGAACCAGGTTTTTGTGACTGCACAAACATTTATATCCTCCAGTGATAAAAATGCTTCCAGGGTGTGCAGTTTTTGGTTAAAGCTCCTAGCGTTTAGCAGCATAACCCTTATTTTGTTATGGTTGGCAATTTTTATATCAGTAATTTTGTTTTTGAGACCTTGCCTAAAAAGACACTATGGGGAGGCAAGAGCCTTTTCCAGCAGCTGAAAGCCTAGTGGTGCCAGGTGCAAGCCACCTCTGGCCAAGCATTGAGGTTTGTCGACCATGTCATCCCAGGCTGACAGAAACTGTATCCCCTCTGAATGACACCATAAACTAAGCCGATTATTGAAACTGATCTTATTTTGTTTATACTGTGGCATCATTCTAGGTGATGGTAATATTCTAATCAAGGCTAAGGCCATACCTGCCTGGGACACATATTCAGAGAGCTCAATCATGTCTCTCTTCATATAGTTCAATGAGGTACACCTCAGGTCATTCAGTCCAACATGAGCTATGACAGAGTCATAATGGTACTTGTTACCGAGAGACCTGAGTGCATCTGTGATCTGAGGAATCCTGGCACTGGACAGGCAGCTGACCGTGAATTTCTCCTTATCTAACCTGGTAAGTGGGACACACATGTATCTCACTGTTGAGTCTCCAAAGACAAGAAAGTTTGGTTTTTGAGGGTTACACATTAAGGGCTTGCTAGGTGAGACACTGGTGTTGCTATGTGTCTTGGGTGCTGTGGGAACTGTGTTAGTTGTAGCAGTCTTTTGTTTTGAAGGTCTCTGGCGTTTCAGTAAGTTTTTTTGAGAAAATCTCCACGCATGTTGCTTTATGTGTTGGATACTTACTATGTGTATGAGTATTGACCCTGTGTACATACATAGTGGTGGGTGAGTTGACAATCTCTCTAGTGTTACTGTTTTAAGAGCAAGAGAGCAGGGATTCAAGATTCTTGGAGTAGATACATCTCTCACACTGTAAGACAGTGAGTTATTAGTTGAGGCATGTCAGTGTACATGAAGCAGTTCCTACACTGCCTCAGGAGACCCGAGTCAACAAGGCTGGCAGGAGAAAGATGGGTATACCAACTGTCCATAATGCTAGGTTTGAAGAACTGTTTTCACAAATGGGTTGATTTCAGGACTGATCTAGGAGGTGCTCTGAAAATGAGTTTTCTGATGGGGTTTTTGGCTGGTAGTTTAATAGGTTACAACTTTAAGCCACGGTGGTGCAGTGGTAGTGTTGTCTCCTCACAGCAAGAGGTTCTCCCATTCGATTCTTGGCTGCAGCACCTTCTGTGTGGAGTCTGCATGTCCTCCCCATGGTCGAGTGGCATTTGAAAGACATGCGTGAATGGGCGTGCCTTCGTTGAAGGTTGGGCATTGAGCTGGCACCTCGGCACTGTAAAAATCTACTGCCAAACATCAGCGGACCGGAGTTCTGCTGTGGCGACCCCTAACCATGAAAAGCCAAAAGAAGAACAAGAACAAGTTTAATAGGTTACAACTCACTAGCAATACTTCTTAGACCAGAGGTGAACTAAAGATGAGAACTACACTAATGTGTTACAGCTGTATCTAAGGGAAGAAATTGTTGAAATTATCTGTCCAGCTATGGTGCACAATTGCGTGACAGTGGACAATGCTGCATGATGTGCAAACAAACAGAAACCCACTCAAATGCAGGCTTAAATACCAGAAGATAAAAACTTTTAAACAAAATTAAAAGAAAACTCAAAAGAACCAGTGAGGGTGCTTACTCCAAGCCCTAGACCAATCACCCTTCACTAGACAGGTTCCAATCAACACATTTCTCTCATAGGGGTGCAGAAGGGACCCTTTCAATCAAAGATGGCTTGGAAAATGTGCTCAAAATACAACAGCCATTACAAAGAGACCCAGATGCAGCAAACCTGTATCTGGACTATGCTACAGCTACTATCTACACTAATTTAGGTGGGAAACACTAACAAATTGTTTTAAACAGCAGAAAAACAGCAGGGAGGCACTATTTTTTTTTTTTAATCAGAAACTACACTGAATGGAATAACTACTTATTTGGAAAGATGTTGATGTTTGTGCAGTCATATTGACATGGTTTGGGACCGCAGAGAGTACTCAGCCATGAAAGGCTATAATGCCTTTCATATGTTCAGATTGCAAAATGAATGTGAAAGAAACAAAGGAGGAGGTGTATCCATCTTCATGGAAGACAAATACACCTCAAGACTGGTTAAGCAGTATGACTCCCTAGAGTTCCTTCAAGTCCAACTAACTGTAGGAAAGTCCCCCATCCATGTTGTTGTTTGCTACAGGTCCACCAACATAAACAATGAAACCCACATAGTGCCTTCCTGGACCTACTTGAGTCACTCATAATGCAGCCAAACACCCTAGGCATGGGTGACTTTAACTATCCTTCCATCGACTGGGATACATATATGAGCTCAAACACATTTTCCTTAAGGTTCCTGCACTTTGCAAACACTCCCTGGTAAGGTCTGACCATAAATAAGTCATGTTCATTGGAAGAATCATACCTGCCCCTCCCCCCAGATCCAAAAGGTTGAAAAGTATAGCCTCCTAAGTGATGACATGCATAGTTTCAAACCTCCTGACACAACTGACTCCTATACAGAGGTGTACACAAATGCCCTGTGTAAACAGTTTTACAAGTGTATAGACTTAGCTGTACCAGAATGGATCAAAACTTGTTCACAAGAAAACAAGCCACCCAGGTGGACAGTTAACATAAATAGATTATACAACGAGAGAAAAAAAATGATGTCCAGGAATAAGAGTAAACAGTCTCAGCAGAAGAACACCTTTCATAGCTTGAACAAGTAAATGAGACATCTTGTAAAGTCCTCTAAAGCTAATTATGAAAGCAAATTAACATCAGTATTTAAGGATGATCACAAGGCATTCTTCAACTATGTCTGTAATGTAAAATAGAAGGCTCAGCTTTGTACCGAATTCACAGTGGATGGTACCAGTCATACTGAACCTGAAGACATTGCCAACCTGTTAGCAGACAAGTTTGGAAAAAAATTTCATGCCCCCTGTCTCCAGCAATCATACCCCAAAGCATACCTTTGACCAGTTTTCTACCTATTATCTCCAAAGAACAGGTCATAACTGCACTCGCCAAGGCCAAAAACACAGCCTTTATGGGACCGGATAACATCTCAAGCCACTTATTAAATAGTGTAAAGCAAAAGTTAGCAGAACTACTGGGTACTCTCTTCACCATTACACAGAGGAGGTCCCTTAACCTACCCGGGGAACTATCAACCCATAAACTTGATCAGCCCTCTCTGTTGGGAGAATCATCTTGGACCTTATCAACAAGGACATTGGTGACCTTCAAACTCTTAACCCAACCCAGTTTGGCTTTGTTAAGGGCAGATCATGCCTGTTAAAACTGGTAGAATACTTCAAGAGTGTCACCAAAGCCCTGGATGAAGGCAAATCAGTACATACTCCCCATCTTGACTTGGCCAAGGGCTTTGACACAATCCCAGCTGGGGATTAAGCCATACATTATTAGATAGGTAGCCAACTGGCTCACCAACAGAATGCATACAGTCATACTTGGGGATTTCACCTCTACCAGCAGACCTGTTACCAGTGGTGTTCCACAAGAGTGTGTGCTGGGCCTCCTATTGTTTGGAATCTATTTATCAGAAATTCAGGTGATAACAGATGGTCTGTGGTTAACCAAGTTTGCTGACAACTGCAAACTGTGTGCAATCATTGAATCCCCAAACTATGTCAATATACTACAAAATGGAACACAAACCCAAATGGGTAAAATACTTGTAAAAAAATAATAAAATAAAAACAATACGGACTGCACCAAGTGCTGTTTAATGCAAAGCTTACAACAAGCTCCAAAATACTAATTGCTTTCACCATGCAAAACAATGGCTTCTTTAGAGTCTCTGAAGAAGCCATTGTTTTGCATGGTGAAAGAGCTTAGTATTTTGGGGCTTGGTGTAAGCTTTGCATTAAACAGCACTTGGTGCAGTCCATATTGTTTTTATTGTATTATTTTTATACTACAAAATGGGCTTGCATACATAAATAATTGTTGCCAAAGGCACAAACTTAAATTTAACATAAAAAGCCTTCACTATTATCCCTTTCAGCAAAAGAGAGGTACCTGCAAATTATACTATTAATAATACCCTCCACCACATTCCAACACAATGGTGAAAGATTTGAGAATGCAGGTTGATAGCAATGTCAACTTTGATCATCATGTGCCCACAGTGATAAGGAAAGTCTTTTAAATTGCACACCTCATAAGTAAGGCCATAGCATCCAAGACTAAGGATGTTATCAATCCACTGTACTCATCTCTCATTAGACAAATAATAAAGTATAATGTTCCCTTTTGGATGTGCCTCACCAGAAACCTGCAGTAGCTGGAGGGACCTAAGAGGTTTCTCACCAAAAAAATCCAGAGACTTCAACACATGACCTACATGCACAGACTGAAGGTCCTTTCACTGTACTCTGTATCATATAGACAGCTGAGAAGCAGACAGCCTTTTGCTGCAACATGTGGGACACTTATTACTATATTCTCAACAGACACTGCTGATGCCATCAGCTATATCAGATGTTTGGATAAGGACTTGCACCAGACCTAAAGAGCACTCTTGAACATACCTTAATGGAAATGTTGCATCTCCTCAAATCAAATGGGACAAGACTCACTCATTTTAGGGACCTTAATCTAGCCTGCAACATCAGCAAGACATGCTGGAGAGACAGATTTATCTCTCAGAGACTGCCACTGCTATGGAACAAATTCCCAATTCAAGTGAAACTGAACTCATCAGTAACTGTGTTTAAGTGTAACTTGGACAACTGGATGGGAATTTGTAAAACTGCCCCAGGTGTTTCACATACATCACTTTTAGACAGGGACAACCAGTGTTGATCATGAATTTGCAAATATGCACTACATATCTTGGTCTATAAGGGAACAATGGTAGAACTTCACTAGACTTGAAAAGGCCATAGGGCCATTAGCCTAGTAACCTCATATGAACCTATGGCAATTATGGTAGTAGCCTCATATGAACTTATGAAGCCATAATCCTATGCAGGCCTGCCAACATCTTATCTCACATACATCCTGCTAATGTCATGTACTGTAAGTTCAGATGCAGTCTTGCAAAAGTCAGACTTTGGCCATGTCCCTTGCATTAAATATTGTGTTCTGTAGTCTGTGTACTTAGATAGGTAGGGATTCTATTTTCACTGCAGTCAACTGTCTGTGTGTGCATGTGCTCTTGTTTGACATTACAGGAAACCTTTTACTGCAGCATGTGGGACACTTATTACCATATTCTCAACAGACACTGCTGATGTCATCAGCTATATCAGATGTTTGGATATGCAGTCATCCTACCAGAGTATGGTCAGACACTAGCCTGGAGGCCAGGCAGATGTCACCTCATCCTATAAAAGACTGATTACAGTGGCATGTCATTTAATCTATTCACATACATCATGGCATGGTCTGTAGGCCCTGTGTTATCTTGCTGAGAAAGCCCTGTGGTCTTTCCAGCTGCTGCATGTGTCTGTTGAGGTACATACAAAACAGAGCATTATACTGTTTTACTGTTCTGATGAAGTTTGACTACAGTGCTATCACACAATCCTAAGATCTGAATATAAGGGTGTGACGTATGATATGCACCATATGTTTGTCCTGGAAAATCATTAAAGACAGAAGTTAGAAAGTAATGATACACATTGCAATTTCTAACTTCACAACCCTTACAAAAGCATTCACTATAAAGTTGTGAAACTTTGATGCTATCAACTGTCTAACTATCCAAGGCCGATGTAAGGCAAAGGTACAATGAGCAGTTCAACAACATGAATGCAGATATACTTAGCACTAAAAGTTAGGTGCACACCCTAAGCATCAGATACAACTTTTGTATCCCTGAATCCAAAGATAGAAAACAGGGATATGGCACTGTTATCACTTGTATAGGGTGCTGCATGGGGGTCATTACAGAGAGAAATTAGAAAGTAATGATACACATTGCAGTTTCTGACTTCACAGACCTTACAAGAGCATTCACCTTACAGTTGTGAAACGTTGGTGCTATCAACTGTCTAAATTTCCAAGGCCAATATAATTCAAATGTACAATGAGCAGTTCAACAACACAAATGCAGATATACTAAGCACTAAGTTGGCTACGCACCCTGAGCATCAGACACAGCTCTTGCATCCAAACAGGGATATGGCACAATTATCATCACTTGTACAGAGTGTTGTATGTGTGTGTGTGTGTGGGGGGGGGGGGCAAGGCTGACACAAAAGGTTAGGGAGTGTGTGTGAGTAAAAAGGAAAAGAAGGCAGACATTGGGGGAAAACAACAAATGGCCAGTGAGGCAAAATGAGTAACTGGTGTGTGTGTGTGTGTGTGTGTGTGTGTGTGTGTGTGTGTGTGTGTGTGTGAGTGTTTGTCTCTAGGGGTCCTCCAGGTGAAATTGGTGTGTGAGTGTCTGCATGAATACAGCCAATCGCTGTGCTAGTTCTACATCTTGTCTGCCAGACAGGTGTGAGCCATGCATGGTAGAAGTGGCAGTTCATTGTTGTCATCTCCAACCATGATAACTTGCTCTGCCAAAAGTCACACTGATACCTCCATGCCCAAGGTCAGATGAAGTGCTGCTACCTGAACATGACCGATGTCTGCTGGATGAATTCCCTTAACGGGAATGCCCAGGACCACAGCCTCTTGGTCTGTCATGTTTGTGTGCCTGTGCCTCCATGATGGCCCTAAACATATGTTGAGTGGCACACGAACTGACATCTACACCAGGTGGAGGAGGGACAGCATGGCCCCTCCAAGAACCCCCAATCAAACCTCATGTGTGGCACCTCACCCTGACTTTGGCTTTGGACAGACTCAACAGGCACTGAAGCCATAGTAACTGCACTTTCCTGATCAATGGTCTCACCCTCCATCTGTCTAATATCTGTGGGCTCACTGTAGTGGGTAGGCGTAGGCCTAGTGGCTGTGTTCAGTGGAAATGCAGTGGATGGGTTTATGTCAACCTCAGTGTCAGAATCACCCTCTGTACTCCCTGATTCTGCCTCACTTTGGCCACCATCATCATCAGAGTCTGCTGATACACTGACACCAGGTGGCACAGGGCCCACACTCCCACTGTCATGCTCACCTGTGATAAAAAGTGAGAAACACAGGAATAAATTAATACCTGCACTACTATAGTGCAAGATATGCAAAAAAACTAACAGTTCTGGCACTATTACATACAGTACAGCAATACACACAACAGGCCTGCGATCAACATTACACAGTACAATATTTCTTTAAATTGCTCAGCACTACTGACATAAAAATGCTTGCCCTACCATCTGCAAATTAGATACTCTTCTGTAGTCCAGAGTGACCTGGAAGAATTTAAGCAAGAGGTAAGATCATCACAATTAAGTAACACATGGGATTATACATTTACCCCTTTATATGTGCATTAAGTCTAATGTCAACAAGAACATGGCTGATAACTCCAGCCTAAGCTTATAACTGCAGCAAACATCAATCCCTCCCCAGAAAAAGACAAGTGACACACAATTAACTTATTCATTTCAATTGTTGTACTATACAACAGTATTCAACTGCTCAGATAACAAAACCTACCTGGAACCTCCTCCTTGGACATGCTTGCTGTCTCTGAAGGTGCTGTGCCCACATCCAGTGCATGCTGTCCTGCACACTCCTGGGAGCTATCTGGATCTCTGATATTAGCCAGGAACTGTTCACTGTGAGTTAGTGGGGGTTTCCTAGCAGGCTGTCTCCTGATAGCCATTTGATCACAGCCCACTGCAGCTGCTTGCCTGCATGCATTAGTGATCATGCCATTGGCCCAGTGGTGCACCTGTTCATTTATTCTGCCATGGCTGTCCACGACATTCACATTTTGTATAATTTGCTGCCATGTTTGCATCTGGCGTGCCATATCTCCCCATCCCCTTTCCAGGAAAAAAGCATCATATTGATGAAACCCATCCACAATCACTTGATTTTCCCCATCTGTAAAGGGGTGGGGGTCCTACATGAATCAACACACCTGAATGGCATACTTGTAGGTCTCCTAAAAGATAACAGAAGTACAATACACATAAACATCACATAACTACAAAATGACTGTCTCCAGATACAATAGAAAAGGTAGCCAAAACGTATTACCCACTGGAGAAACATAAAACAGACTACAGATGTGAAATACTTACAACAGGCAGGATGCAAAACCAGGACAGTAACAAGATCAACATATCCTTGTTTGTTCCATAACAGTAGCTCACCTTTGCTTCCCCTCAAAAGAGCAGTCTGTTCTTGTTTGTGCCATAACAATAACTTATCTTTGCCCCCCCTCACAAAAGAACAGGCAATGCCCCATTTTGCTAACAAAACATCTTTGAAATGTTAAAAGTGCTATCGAAGGACCTGCCCTTGAAACATTTATACATATTTATCACACATACCCACAAAAAGAACAGCCAAATGACCCATTTGGCTAACAAAACATTTTTGAAATGTTAAAAGTACTATCAAAGAACCTGCCCCTGAAACATTTGTACATATTTATCACACATACCCCCAAAAAGAACAGGCAAATGACCCATTTGGCTAACAAAACTTTTTTTTATGTTAAAAGTGCTATCAAAGGACCTGCCCCTGAAATATTTGTACATATTTATCACACAGCCCCCAAAAAAGAGCAGGCAAATGACCCATTTTGCTAACAAAATATATTTGAAATGCTAAAAGTGCTATCAAAGGAACTATCTCTAAAACATTTGTACATATTTATTACACAGAATACATTTCATGTTTTGACAACACACCCCTTAGAGATGACCCAGTAGTCAGGGACTTAAGGACACACATAAATAGTAATCTAGCTTTTGATCATCACGTGTCTACAGTGGTGAGGAAATCATTCCATGTTGCGCAACTTGTAAACAAAGGTATGGCATCTAAGTCCAAGGAAGTCATTGTTCTACTGTATTCTGCATTCATTAAACCTATCACTGAGTGCAATGCCCCCTTTGTATGTACCTAAACAGACATATCCAGCAATTGGAATGTTCACAGAGCTTCCTCACTAAAAGAATACAGGGTGTAAGTAATATGTCCTATGCAGACTGCCCCAAAGGTCTATCCCTGTATTCCATCTTCTATAGGCTTTTGAGAGGAGATCTATGCCTGGCATAAAGGGCATTGTCAGACCCCACTCTGATGGACCTCCTGCATATCCTCAAAACAAACAGCACCAGAATTGCCCATTCTAAAGACTTAAACATTGCTTGTGATATAAATAGGACCTGCTGGAGAGATAGGTGTGTATCCCAGAGACTACCCCATTTTTGAAGCAGGCTCCCCATCCATGTGAAGCAAAGTTCCTCCCTAACCTGATTCAAATGCAACTTGGACAATTGGATGTGAAACTGGAAATTCATCCATAGTTTGGCACCTTTGTCTCTAATGGACAGAGGTAACCTGTAAATGATTCATCTCCCAGGCACATCCTTAAACTTATCAAGGGTATCAGAACTTGTCAGAGATTTGGGATGCATGGCTAGGCTTAAAAAGGCCCTTGTGGTTGTTAGTCTAGTAAACACCTATGAACCTATATTGTAAATCATGTGTACCTCTGAAATTTGCTTGACAAACATGCCCATGCCATCAGTACACTTCTAATACATACAGATAGAAGTGTAAAAGCCTTTGCTTCACATTATTCTTAAATACATTCCAGCATATGCAGTATGTAAGTGACAAAATGGAAGCATACCTGCTGAAGTTCAGTACTCCTCTGTACAGAAATATCCAGAAGAAAAAAGTGTTTTTGCTTTCTTTCAAACATGTACAACTCTCCTCACCATCAGTTTGGCAAGCTACACGGTTGCCTTTTTATAATGTTGTAGGTTATGAATGGATTGCATCTGTCTTTGTCTGTTTCATAGATGCGAATTACAGCATAAGCAGCTGAATTGCATGCTAATCAGTCAATGCAACATGGTGGAGCTATTCAACAAGCTATAAAGCATCCATGTAGACTCCATGCTGTTTTTTTCCTGTGGATGTCAAAACATTTGGAATGCAGACATGGAAAGTCTGTACAGACAGAATGTTAGGGACTGCTGCTGTTTTTATCCATTTGCATGTGCTAGAGAATGAAGCCAATGCTGCTGCTGCTGCCAATAGGCCTAAGCCAAAAAGGAGAAGAGTTTTCAGGCCATGTTCAACTTATCACAACCTACATGATGTGGAAATTGTAGAGTGCTACAGGAACTCTGCAAACTCTGCCACCCTCAGCTTAGAGTCAGAGCCAACCAAGGGGAACCAATCCCATTGGAAACTAAGGTATGTGTAAGCCTTAGAATCTTAGCTAAGATACCGTTCAGAGATCAGCAGGGGACATGCTGGTTGTCACTAGCATCAGCATCCAGGATACTCCACCAGTTCCTGGATGCTATGCTCCAACATGCCAGTGAGCACGTATCTTTTCCCCATAGGTCTGAGGAGAGGGCCAGAAATATGCAACAGTTCTATCGGGTAACAAACTCCCCTGAAGTACTGGGTGCCATAGACTGTTCTCATGCATAAATTAAGTCACCACCTAGAGAATAGGGTAGGGTTTACATTAACATAAAAGGCTACCACTCTATCAGCTGCCAAGTCATATTCATCTTGAACATGTATGCTGGCAACCCTGGCAGTTACAACAACTTACATATCTGGCACACATCCTAACTGTACCAGATGTTTACTGGGGGGATATCCAACAGGATCATTTACTGGTAGATGCAAGTTATGCACTTGAACCATGGCTGATGACACCCATCAGAAATACATACACACCAACAGAAGAACACAATAATGAGGCACACGCTCAAACCAGAAGTGTCATAGAGCATGTGTTGGGCTGCTGAAGTCACGGCTCCAGTCTCTAGATACATCTGGGGAAGCCCTGCAGTACAATTCATGGACAGAAATCTTCACAATATGTGCCATGCTACACAACATAATCTTGAGGAAACAGCTGCAGCAGGGTCATCAAGGGGAAGGGGCACTCATCCCACCACCAATGCCATGGTCACCACAGTCACAAGCAGATGAGGAGTTAGAGGGGAACCACTAGCTGCTATGAGTGGAGGTAGACATAGGGGTACTCAGTATTCCCTTGCATTGGCTTAGAGACAATGCATAACACACTCATCCATCACTTAGGGGCCTAAACCTTCCTCTTACTCACATACATATAGTAACACTGATGCCAGGCAACTCACACAACCATTACCTCCTCATGTATTGGTTGTGCACTGCTTGCATCAGACAGAGTCAGCCCTGATGTAACACTGTGGCAACCGCTGCATTTATTAGGTAAGTCCTGAAGCTGGAGTGTTTTGTTTAATAATATTATGGCAGATCCTTGTATTTCATCACTTGGCACAGTAAGCAAGTAAAATGTGAGATATTTGTACAGAAATTACCATAACATCTGATAGAAGAGACTTATTTGACTTATACGTGCCCATTACTAAGTAGCAGGCCTCAGGCATCAAAGATTCACACAGTCATAACTCTCAGAAGTACTGATGATCACTGCATGCCCTCAGTTTAGCTCCATGTACAAACCCACAGTTTAGAACAATACATTTGTACTGGAAAATCATTAAAGATAGAAGTTAGAAAGTAATGATACACTTTGCAGTTTCTGACTTCACAACCTTCAGAAGATCAAATAATAGGCAAGATGCAAAACAAGGAAGGTAACAAGAGCAACATATCCTTGTTTGTGCCTTACCTTTGCTCCCCCACAAAAGAACAGTCTATGCTTGTTTGTGGCACTACAGTAACTCAGTTTTGTTCACCCCAAAAGAACAGTATACCCTTTTATGTACCATAACAGTAACTCACCTTTACCCCCCAAAAGAGCATTCTGTGCTTGTTTGTGCCATCCAACCCGCCCTTCAGTTGTTGGCAACTGCATATCATATTATTCCCACTTAATATCCTCATACATTTTAAGGCCAGTGATATAAAATGGCTAACACACTGTACGTGTCAGAGTACTGGTCAGATAACTAATGAATGACCAAGAAACACAGAAAAGTAAGACAGAGCTGTATATTTGCAAGCAATAATCATAACAGATTGTGTGATCACTAAGTGAACTATGTCTAAATATAATGCATTTAATAAATGTGCAAGTAACAGTGGTTAATTATCACATACATGCGATGGACTCAGTCGAATGGTCTTATCATCGATTCATGTCTGTGAAAAGTGACACTGCCAAACTCTGGTATTGCTGAGATTTGTACTTCCACAATATCGGAGTTCGACATTGCCAACTTTCAAGGTTTGGGTTCAGACTAAGTTGTTTGACCGAGTCAGCCATGAATATATGATAGTAAACCAATACCAGTTTATGGTTTGATATTAGTGTACATTCTGTTGCAGCTGGTTGTGTGAAGAATGGCTTCAGTTCTTTGTTGCAAAGCTGTTTGTATGACAAAGAGAGATAAGGCACCCATCCTGTTTTCTGAAGGTGCAGTGGAGTGAGTGTGCATGTCATCGATAGCTTTTCCTTATTTCAAGTATTTCTGCCTTTTCTACTGGATAAGTAGACAGGCAAAATAGAAATTGGATTCATTCAGTCAATGCTATAGCTTGTGGCAGCAGGTATAAGTGTAGGGGTGGAATGCAAGATTTTTGTTGGACTCCTAGTGAAACATCACAGTGCCAGGTTTCTGCAGGGGGGAATAATCTGGGACCCAGTATAAGTCAGAGACTTGGGATAGTTATGTAGGAAGCACTACAATGACATCCAGAGGGGAAAAAGGGGTACCCTCAATGCTTGGATTGAGGAATTTAAGATGGAGAACATCCCACACGTGTAATTATCAACTACAGATAGTACTTTCTAAGGCTTAAAAGCTGAATATAGGCAAGACTGGTATTCATAATGGTATTCTGTTCTGTTCTGTTTTTCCACAGCTGCCATGGAAAGGGAGTGCAGTGTTAGGACCCATGGCACCAGATTGGAGAGGATGAGGGAGGCATGTCATATGTATGCAGCAGGAGAGTAGTGTTACTGTAGCATTAACAGTTAAAGACAGCTTTTTTGGTATTTTATACAGTTGTATCAAATTGAGCATGCATATCTCAAAAGTAAAAGCAAGTATGCATGCATTAGTCTGTAGCACAAACAAAGCTAGCTTGTTTGGTATTTTATACAGTTGTATCAAATTGAACATGCATATTCCAACTAGAAAAGCAAGTACGCATGCATTAGTGTGTAGCACAAACCAAAACTACAATATTAGACTTTAGTCCGAGGTTGTGGGTTCAAATACCACACGTCCCAAGTATAGAATAACTGTTAATTCTTCAATCATGTGTAACTTAAAGGTTTACAGTAAAAGCTCTATACCAGTGGCACACATGCCCTGCTGTAAACTGCAATCTGTATAACTGGAGCATGCATATGTGCAATACTTACACATGTAAAGGAGTACTTGCTGCAATCTGTAGTATAGTGTGCATCTGGTAGGAGCTGCTAGTCTTAAAAGTAGTAAGTTATCTGTTAGGGGGTGGTAGTCTTAAAAGTAATAAGTTATTTTTTATTTTACACAATAAACAGCAAAAGCTTTGCATATTGAGCATAAAAAATGGCAACATTTAGTTTTTTTCAGTCTGAGCTCCATGGCAGCTTAATATGCTGCTGTGAAGTGGCAGACTCATTTTAAAGTAGGCATTACCTGTAGATTAACACCCTGCTGGAGAATGTTCGTTCTCCAATCAGGGTTTAATCTACAGATCACCCATTCTCTAATGGTATGTGACAAACTAGCATTTTATCCTGCAGACAGTAATATGGAAAGTGCCTGCCATAACCTGTGAGCCAAAGGACAGTACCATATTTTATATAAGATGCCAGTCCATCAGAAATGTCCATCCAACATAGTACAGTTAGCATCATCAAGCATTAAGTCGTGAGCTTCAGGCCAGTACCTATTGATTATAAATAGGTATCAACTCTTATGTGCATCTAGCAGTTTGTTCAAAAACTACAATATCCTGACAATCTGAGCTATTTCTGCATCATCTTGGTTTGCAGAGTATGTACAGTTAAATGTATCTACCACTGACAGAATCTTTTCTATCCAAAAGGAAGCCAAGTAAGTAGCACTAATGATCAAAGTAATTTAGTTTTTCAAATGTCTCTCATTCTCCCCATCAACAACTGATCTATACTGCGAGTTAGGTCCCTAAGCAAGGAAGACATGACTGAAAGCCGGAGTTGTTAATTTTGTCAAGTCAAACCATGCCCTCAAGAACACAAAAGAAGCAATGTTGGTATGAATTAAGCTGCTTCTTTCAAATAGGCAGCCATATATTTAAGACCCTCTTTTCCCAGTTATTTCAAAATGTCGTATCATATCCAAAGTTTATAGCTTGATGATTTTATAATAGGGGTTGATTTTTCAAATGATTTTCCACATTCAAACTCTAAGTAGAGCTAATTCCTTATGGTTAGATTTTGTTGTACATGCCTTACTCCCCGGCATGTTGGCAACTTATTGGTAAGATATGCCAAGCCAAGGTAAGAGTAGTCCTCTATCAGAAGCACCTTATGCTGTATTAATAGCCCTGCTGCTTTCCTTACATTCTATGTATGAAGAAAAGGTTTGCCCTGATCCTTTTTTTTCTGCAAAAAAGGAGTGCAACACAGTTGTCTCCAAATAGAATGGTCTCTGCACATTACTATTCATGATTTACAATTAAATCTAGAAAGCCTAATTTTGCTGTAAGCTTTCTCAAGTTGCACCTCAAGATTTCCAGCTCTTTTACCCTCTGAATGCAAATGCTTGCCTTGACAGCATTAGGTATTGCAGAAAGCTCTGAGTTCTATGTTTTGAGTTTCCTGCCATGACGTAGGGCACAATGTTTGCAGGGTGCAGACTTACATATTTAGTCTAATAAGTACTCTTTTATCACTTTAATTGCAAAGTTCAACAGGCCCTCTGCTGAGATATTTATTGTCTTGAGGAAGTTATATCATTTACGTAGATAATGCAGATTCTGCAATCTCTGGAACAATGCCAACAGTATTAGCATAGCAAACGAAATGTCTACAACATGTCTGCAGCCCCTGTTTGAGTTCTAGTATGTCGGTAAAGATCCCATGATAAATGCTATCAACAAAGGAATGATTGTAAAGATGTCTGAAGAATTTTTGCAAATTGCCACAATGCTTTAACTGTGGAATTTAAATAATTTAAAAAAGTGCAAAACTGGTGCAATTCATTAAGAGCATATTTAAGATGTGAATACTGAGGAACCCTACATTTCACATTGGAGTTTCATTTGTGTACCACATGTTAAACAATACTAAAATAAACATTTAAAAATAGAATGAAGAAGGAAGACATAATTACATCTTATTCTGAGAGTAATGCACAGGTGAGAGAAAGTTGTTTGGTATGTGCAGCATGAATTTAAGGAAGCGTCCTTCTTAGAAACTGCTATATTTTAAATATTCATTTTACAACCTAGCAGTCCTGAACTGCATAAAGCAGGCAACTGAAGAATGAAAGATCGACTGGTAAGGTGTATGTCATCTAAACCCTAGAGAATAACTACAGGGTTCTGAAGACTGGAGATTATTAGAATCTGATCATCAGGGCAAAACTCTGGTAAATTCAAGTTACTCACTTCATCCTGCATTACTACACAGAAGGCTGTAATAGGTCTGAACTGCATATAGGCTGCATGTTTTGGAGTTAAAAGTATCATTGCATTTGTCCTGCAGAGTTAATGACCAGAAGAGCCAGAGGACTGAGGTATATGAATAGCAGAGCAGTTGGAGACTTCTAATGTGGCAAGAAATCTCAGTTAGTCTGGAGTTCGGCTGGGTTAATTTCTTTAGATTTTTTTTTTAAATAATGGCTTTCCCATTATGTGAGTACTCTGGTTGATTTAAAATAAAAAAAAAGTTGGCTCGGCTGCATGTATCTGTGTACTGACAGCATTTGCAGGCAACTTTGTCTGTTTAAAGGCATTGATGCATAACTGGATGCTTTGTAATCTTAGTGTTTATGCAAAGCCCATAGGAGCAGAGCTGGCCATGAACAAGAAAAGAAACTCAATCTGTCCTCTGAATCCAACAACCATACATTATAGGCATGGAATATGGGGCTAGGGTATGAGGGAGTCCATCTTCTATTTCCTTCATTTAGCATCATAATGCATAGTCTATTCCTAATTAAAATCTGTGGCATTCTGGCAACTAGATGAGGATTACAGTTTCTAAATGATTATAACCATTTTAGTTTTAGAGTTAATATCTTTCAGATAACACATGCTAATGCAAAATCTGTTATTCTACTAACTTTTAAGTATATATGTGCGCTGTTTAATACTTGCTCTGATTTTGCTCTCCACACAAAAATTCTTTGAGTTTGAGTTTGTCCATGATATGTTAAAAGAGCTATGGTGCAAGTGTTTGTGTGTGTGTGTGTGTGTGTGTGTGTGTGTGTGTGTGTGTGTGTGTGTGTGTAGTAATTTGTATCCATACTGTTATCAGATATCATGTCATATCTAATTATGTTGTCAAGAATCTGATCATAGATAAGTATTTCCAAGAGTCATACTATGGGGCACAGGTTGTTAATTGGTCTGTAGTCTGCTGCAGAGTTTGGACAAGGAATTTTGTGAAGATGGATAGGAAAAACAGACTTATAACTAGGGGGTAAGTAACAGTGGTCACAAAAAGGCTGACATAGGACTAGATAAGGTACAAGCAGCAAAATTCAAGATTCTAAGGTGAGGGTAATTAAGTGTGGATTATATCTCTAATCTTTATAGATAAAAGGGCCAGAGTCAGAAAACTTTTCCCCGCTGTGCTAAGTAAATCTGAACAAGTGACCATGCACAGGGTACGTGTGATTCAGCATGGTCAGGCAGGGTATATTAATATACATATAATGATATAGTAATGAGCAACATTACTAAAATTAGCAGCCTGGGTATGCAAATAAGATAAAATAAGTTGGCATACAGAGTCATGAACACATAAAAACTACCCATTGGAACTGCACCAGTTGTATATTTGAACTCAGATGAATGTTCATGTTCATGAATTGCTAATGAATATTAGGAGTTTCTTCAACATTAATAAACATGCATCAGCACAGCAAGATGCTCTTATTGCCACTGCCAAGCACCACAGTGGGTATCATAGCCCCTGTGCCAGGTGATCTGACCATGCCTGACAATTCATGGACTCCACAACATTGACATTGTGTACAAGTATAATGTGAATAGAGACACAATGCAAGAAATTTTGGACACATTTCAGCCTCGTCTGTAGCCTTGCGGGAGTCATGGAGTTCCTTTGCCAATGGATACTAAGGTATGTGTGGTTTTATATATATTAGTTGCACAGACTTTTCAGTGACCTACTGGGAGCACAGTGGGGTTATTTCAAGCATATGCTTCAAGAATACTCTATCAGCATCTCAGTACCATGCTTCAGTATGTGGGGTAATATATGTAGTTCTCACACACCACACCGGAGAGAGGAAACACCATGGAGGTATTCTATGATATAGCACATTTCCCTGAGGTACTGGGAGTCATAGGCTGAATCCACATTGAAATAAAGGCCCCACCTGGAGAGCTGGGAAGACAGAAATGGACCATTAACATATCAATCCATCAACCAACAAGTGGTCTGTAATGCACAGAGTATCACCTACAGTCTGTCTGCAGGTCATTGAGACTGTTACTAAGACTCCCACATACGGCATACCTGTAACTTGTATTGACATTTTGCAAGGGGTGACTTCCTTAGGGACATCTTGCTGGTGATACCGAATATGGCCTGGAAACCTGGCTGAAAACACCCATCAGAAATTCACAAAATTAAACAGACCACAGAAGTAACCACACCAAATCACAAACAAGGACAATTACTGACAATTTGCTTGTGCTGGTGAAGGTATGCTTTCACTGTCTGAATTCAACCAATGGTGCCCTGCAGTATGACTCTGGGATATGTGCAAAAATATTTTCAGAGTGTGCCATGTTATACAATATCATACTTAGCAGACACTTACTGCAGGGCTGGGGTGATTGTAGGAGCAGCAGTTCTCACCACACTAGACAAAAATCTAACCACACTTAAAAAAAAATGTTTTTACAGAGCGACAAGCCCCATACCTTTCAAGCTCTTAGAGCAAGAAATCTGGACAAAGCCATAAATAAAAGTGGGAAAAGTTCCAAAAATTGCAACCATTTTTAAATATTGTTCTTACAAACTCAGAAAGTTGATAGAATAACAGGTTTTGCATTAGCATGGATTTTCTGAAGGATATAAAGTCTGAAACTCAAATGTCTGTCATTATTTTCAAATTTCAGTCTTTAATGATTTACCACTAATTTGCCAGAAAACCACAATTTTACAAAAAATGTACCAAAATTATGAGGCCAAAATCTTGACATTCTGCGAAAATCTGTACAGTTGAGAGGTATGTAAAGCCCCTTGCTATATTTATATATATATATATATATATATATATATATATATATATATATATATACATACACACACACACACACACACACACACACACACACACACATATACACCAAACTCTGAGGTTCATAGGTTCATAGGTGGTTAATAGGCTAATGACCACAAGGGCCTTTTTAAGCTTAGCCATGCATCCCAAATCTCTGACATGTTCTGCTACCCTTGATAAGTGTAAGAATGTAAGCATGGGCCTGGGAAATTAACCATTTACAGGCTACCTGTGACCATTAGAGACATAGGTGCCAAACCAGGGATGACTTTCTGGTTTCCCCTCCAATTGTCCAAGTTGCACTTGAACTGGTTTAGGGAGGAACTCTGCTTCACATGGATGGGGAGCCTGTTCCATAGATGGGATGGTCTCTGGGATACATACCTATCCCTCCAGCAGGTCCTATTTATATCACAGGCAAGGCTTAAGTCTTTAG
Source organism: Protopterus annectens (assembly GCF_019279795.1). NCBI lineage: Eukaryota > Metazoa > Chordata > Ceratodontiformes > Protopteridae > Protopterus > Protopterus annectens. Next base: position 1,017,076,139 of record NC_056727.1, read on the forward strand.
AATGGGTTACAATGTTCTGTATGGCAGTCATAAATCTCTGCTCAAAAGCCTGTAGGAGACAGAATACAGGGATAGGGCCTTGAGGCAGTCTGCATAGGATATATTACTTACGGCCTGTATTATTTTAGTGAGGAACCTCTGTGGATGTTCCAATTGTTGGATATGCCTGGTCAGGTACATACCAAAGTGGGCATTGTACTCAATGATAGGTCTGATGAATGCTGAATACAGTGAAACAATGACTTCCTTGGACTTAGATGCCATACCTTTGTTTATACATTGCACAACATATAATGATTTCCTCATCACTGTAGGCACATGATGATCAAAGGGTAGATTACTATCTATTTGTGTCCCTAAGTCCCTGACTACTGGGTCAACTCTAAGGGGTGTGTTGGGAATAGGATAGTTACCAGGGATGGATGACTATCCAAAGGATACTGTTATGCATTTCTTGACATTTAGTTTTAGTCCATGGCTCTGACACCAGCTGTTTGTCTGTGTCAGCCCCTCCTGTAGATCATTTGTGTCAGTGTGAGATTCAATGACAGCTCCTAATTTGCAATCATCTGCAAATTTAGTCAGCCAGAGACCACTGACATTGGCCTTGACTTTTGAGAATGAAGTTCCAAAAAGGAGTGGTCTAAGGACTGATCCCTGAGGGACTCCACTTGTGACTATCCTCTCTGTAGAGGTGGACTCCTCAATTCTAACTTCCTGGGTCCTGTCTGTGAGCCAGTTGGCTATCCACCGGGTGACATATGGGTTTGTACCTAACCTCTTGAGTTTGTCAACAAATGCCTGAGTGGGGTATTGTGTCAAATGCCTTGGCCAGGTCAAGGTAGGCAGTGTGAACAATTTTTACCTAATCCATTTCTTTGGTGACCGTCTCAAATAAGTCCACCAGGTTGGGTAGGCATGATCTGCCCCTGAAGAAACCAAACTGGGTTGGGTCCAGTGTCTAGAGGTTTACTATATCTCTATTGATCATCTCCATGATAATTCTTTCCATGGCTTTACATATAAGACTAGTGAGAATTATGGGTTTGTAGTTTAGTTTCCAGGATCTGTAGATGGCCCACCTTTGTACAGAGGGATGACTATTGCCTTACTCCATTCATGAGGCATGAAGCCTGTTTGGAGGCTACATTTAAACAGTAATTCCAGAGGCCCTGATAAGTCATGTTTCATGCTATTTAGAAGGCATCCTGAGATATTGTCTGGACCCATTGATGCAGTGTTCTTGGTCATAGAGATACCATTAAGGACCTTTTCCCTAGTGATTGTAGGGGGAGTTATATTTGATGATATTTCCTGAGGGAAGGTTGAGGGGGAGAGAGGAGTAAAGTTGGAGATGAATTTATCAGCCAGGAGTTTTGCTGTATCTTCTGACTCAGTATAGGCGGCTCCATTTACAATGAGCTCTGCACACAATTGCGTATTGCCTTTAAGGTTGTGGATATAGCTAACGAATGCTTTGTGGTTTTCCTTGGCTAGGGAGGCCAAACTTACCTCAAATTTGGCTTTGGTAGACTTTATTTGTCCTCTCAGATGTTTGTTTAGTTTGATGAGAGTGCTTTTATCCTGCTGGGTGCTGCACCTCCTAATTTTTGCCATGATTTTCTTCCTCCTGTTATACAGATGAATCATTTTGTGATTCCACCAGGGTGGCTTGTTTTTTGAGTAAGTTCTGTACTTCTTCCTGGTGGGTAGAGCTGCCTCTATGCAGTTATTAAGATGCTTGTATGGTTCCACTTCAAAACATCTAAAACCCAAAACATCTAAATTTATAACATCTAAACCATAACATCTCAACCCAAAACATCTAAAACCCATAACACTGAATTTCACAACATCTAAAATGTGCATCGTAACATTGAACACTACAAATCACATGAAAATAATACCTCCTCCACATATAAAGACATCAAACTAACAAACACACTTTTTACTACATTTCTGCAGCCCCCCTGCAGCACCCCACACCCCCCTTAAATTAAAAATACCAACTGCAAGATCGCACTACAGTGTGAAAAAGTTAATTTCCTAACCACACTGTATCACGGTCACCATAAAGAATGTACACATAATGTCTATGTCACTTACCTATACGGCCTAAAAAACACATATAGAGTGGCAAAATAAACAATATATAAATAGTATAAATTCCTACACTATATAAATAATAACTATAGAAATAAAAACTAAAACATCTCATAGTGATACCACAAGATAAACAGAATAAACTATAACATTTACACGTTTAATGATACACTATTACATATTATACATTTTAGGTGTTATGAAATTCAGTATTATGAGTTTTAGATGTTACGAATTTTAGATGTTATGGTCTCGATGTTATGAATTTAGATGTTATGGGTTTTAGATGTTTTGAAGTATAACCCTTGTAAATGGTTTATGTGAACAGCCCTGCATAGGCAAAAGTGTTCTCAGGGTTTATGGGGGCTTGACATTTTGCCAGGTTCTCACTTAATAGCAGGAGGTTAGCTTTAGAATAGTTTCTGAATTTTCCAGGTTTAGCTGTGGGTCCAGGTTTTATTTTTACTTCAAAGGAGACCATTTTGTGCTCTGACCTTACTGGCGAAGGCATTACAGTAGGGGATGTGCAGTAGTCTCTCATATTAATGAGGACCAAATCCAGTATGGTTGTACCCCTTTTAGGAGTACTGACTATCTGGTCAGGGAGTTTGTGTTTACAAAATCCAGGAATCTCTGTCATGTACATTTGGTGTCATATAGGATTCCCAGTTAATAGTGGGGTAATTAAAGTCACCCATGAATATGGTGTTGGGTTGGATGGTTAGTGTTTCTAATAAGTTTAAATAAATGGTATGGGTTTCCTGGGTCATAGAGGGGGACCTGTAGCTTGCAAGGAAGTCGTATTGGATTTTACCTATGGTGATTTGAACATGGAGCAGCTCAAGTGCATTGTCCTGTTTGACCAGCCTTGAAGTATATTTAATTTTGATGTAAATAGAAACACCTCCACCTTTACTCCCTGTCTGTGAAGTAGCTGGCCTAAATGTGTCGAAGGCATTATAACCTTGCACTGTTGGTGTGCTGTCCGCAGCTTTAAACCATGTCTCAGTGATGGCACAGACATCAGCATTCTCTAGGGTAAAAAGAGCTTCTAGGGAGTAGAGTTTTTTATTTAGACTCCTAGCATTGAGCAGTAATACCTTTAGGTTTTCTTGGTTTTGATTTGCTATGTGGGAAGTACTTACAGTATTGCATTGCCTAAAAAAGGCACTGTGTGGGGAAGACAATGTTTTAGCTAATATTCGAAAACCTAGAGGAGAGAGGTGCAGACCATCCCTGGCAAAGCAGCATGGTCTGTTGATCATCTCCTTCCATGCTGACAAATATTGCACCCCCTTAGAATGACACCAGGAATTAAGCCAATTATTAAAGTCAATCATCTTTTGTTCATATTGTGGCATCATCCTTGGAGAAGGTAAAATGCTGCTCAATGCTAGGCTCGTACCAGCCTGAGACACATATTCTGAGAGCTTCATGATGTCTCTCTTCATATAGTAAAAATCCAAATAATAGCGTTGAAACGACCAAGAATCAATCAACAACAAAACGCCATTGTCCGGATACTCTAGTAGAAAGCACAAGTCCAGCAAACAATAATACTACCAGTTTAATGAAAAATAAAATATAAGTTGCAAAACTTCATTAACACATTCGATTAAGCGCTTTCATCCACTACAATGTGGACTTCTTCAGAATAACCTTAATTAATGAATTAACCCTATTTATACACTTTTTGGCTCCAAATTGGCCAAGGTTGTTCAGTTAAAAAAATCTTTCCTTTAAAAAGACATACACTATTTAAAAACAATTAAAAAAAACTAATATTATTCCTAAAATAATGGCTTGCCAAGAAAAGCTATCAAACCTAATGATACTGGCTATTCCTAAACATACTGAATCTAAAAAAAGCATTATTGTAATATTTATACTTTGTTCGTTTATGTTATATTTCAAATACATATTACTAGTGTAGAAAACCTATAAGCTTGCATTTGACCATCTATGCTTGCTGTTTATATAATACATATGCATAAATATACATGCTGCATAATATGCAAAATACTTGAGAAATACTAAGATAAATACTTAAGATAATAAAAGGGGAGTCTCTGCTACTATTCAATACAAAGACAAGATGATCAGCTTTAACAATTGGCTCAAGTACTGGTGTCATTCTAAGGGGATCCAATGTCTGTCTGCCTGGGATGATATGTTGGACAAGCCACGCTGCTTCGCAAGGGATGGCTTACACCTGCCACCACTGGGCTTCCGGATATTGGCTAAGGCTCTTGCCACCCCCATAGTGCCTTTTTTAGGCAAGGCTCAAAAGACAAACCCACCTCCTTAGAAAACAAAAATGGAAAAAAACTAAGGGTAATGCTGCTCAATGCCAAAAGTCTAAATCTCAAGATGCAGGCACTTGATGCACTCCTCAGTATGGAGAACATCGACGTCTGTGCAGTAACTGAAACCTGGTTCAAGGCTCCTGAGAGCACCCCAGCTACCAGGCTATACCTCAGATCATGCTTTTCGCCCCAAAACCCGGGCCGAACCACAAAGGTTAGGGGAGTGTCCATATTCATAAAGGACACCCACACCTCCAGGTTAGTAGCAACACATGAAGCATCAGAGACCATACAGGTGCAACTAACCATAGGCAAAACTGCTATACAACTGGTAGCATGTTACAGACCACCCTCCCAATCTCAAGAACCCCACTCAGCCTTCCTGAAGACATTGGAGGATATGAATGTATCACAAAATACCATCATACTGGGAGACTTCAACTACCCAAACATAGATTGGGTACATTATTCTAGCCCTAATACCCTAGCCCAAAGGTTCCTGGAATTCATAAATTCAAATGCACTGGAACAACTAGTCACCTCTCCCACTAGGGGAGATAATATACTAGACCTGATCATCACAAACATGGGGACAAAATGCTCCACACTGGAAGTATACCCCTCACTAGTGAGATATGACCACAAACTAATCACCCTGGATATACATATCCCACCCCCAGCACAAAAGACCACAGTGAAAAACTTTTCAAAAGCAGACTTCACTCTTCTTAAGACTGAAATGGTATCCTTTAAGCCCACTGTGCCAGTGGATACCACATCCCACAATGCCGAATCCTTCACAAATGCTTTCTATGGACATCTCCAAGAATGCATGGATCATGCAATCCCAAACAAATCCAAGTCCCTCTCCACCAAATGTAAGCGTCCTGTCTGGTGGACCACAGCCATAAACAAATTGTATAACAAAAGAAGGAAGCGACTGCACGTCAGAGCGAAATCCCATGAAGGGAAGACATCTCTGATCAACATTAGCAGAAAACTACGTTCTCTCATAAAAACATCCAAGGCAAACTTTGAGAGAAAAATCGCTAAGGACACTAAAGATAACAACAAAGCCTTCTTCAGCTATGTTAGAAACCTGGGCGGAAACCCTCAGATATGCTCAGAGTTGGTTCACAACAACAAAAAATACACTGAACCCACAGATATTGCTAACATTCTGGCTGACAGGTTCAGTGCAAATTTCTCCTCCTTCACCCCCAAAAGAAGAAATACTTATCCCAGCTGAATGTAATCTCCCTGTCATCTCAGATGTCCAAGTGAGAACCGCCCTAAACAAAGCAAAAAACACAGCATCAATGGGACCTGGCGGTATCCCGGGGTGCGTGTTACGTGAACTCCAAGAGGAGCTAAACCCACACATAAAAATGCTATTTAACCTTAGCCTTACTTCGGGATATGTACCTGAACACTGGCGTACAGCAACAGTGGTCCCACTCCACAATGGGGGTGCCTCTACAGACCCTGGAATCTACCACCCCATAAGCTTAACTAGCCTGGTCTGCAAAGCTATGGAAAGAATCATTATGGAACTCATAAACAGAGACATAGGGGACCTACAGACACTTGACCCCACCCAGTTCGGCTTTGTAAAGGGAAGATCCTGCCTTTTAAACCTGGTTGACTTTTTCAAAACAGTCACTAGAGCCATTGATGAGGGCAAAGCAGTCCATACAGCATACCTGGACTTGGCTAAGGCCTTCGACACAATACCCCACTCAGGCATCATAGATAAGCTAAACAGCTTAAAAGTAAACCCTTATGTCACTAGATGGGTTGCAAACTGGCTAAAGGACAGAACCCATAAAGTTAAAATCGCTGGAGCTATGTCAGACTCAAAGCCAGTCACAAGTGGTGTCCCACAGGGATCTGTCCTGGGACCCCTCTTGTTCGGCATTTATTTCTTAGATGTTAAAGCAAACATGGGAGGGCTGTGGCTGACAAAGTTCGCAGATGACTGCAAACTAGGCGCCATAGTCGATACACCAGCAGACACACACATCCTACAAAAAGGCCTCACTGAAATGGACAACTGGTGCCGAGTCACAGCCTTAAACTAAATGCCAAAAATGTATAGTCATCCCTTTGGAAAAACAAAGTACCCACAAATTATCACATAGACAGCAACCCACTGAGTACGGAAAAAGTAATCAGAGACCTAGGGACCCAAGTAGACAGCGACCTCTCATTTGACACCCACGTTGCCAAAGTGGTTAGAAAAACATTCTACCTTGCACACCTCATCATGAAGGGATTCACATCCAGATCCAAGGATGTCATTGTACCCCTAAATTCCTCCCTCATCAGACCCATGATTGAGTACTATGCCCCATTTGGTATGTACCTCACCTGGCATTTGCAACAGCTGGAGAGACCACAAAAGTACCTCACCAAAAGGATCAAGGGTCTCCAACATATGTCTTATTCTGCCAGACTAAAGAAACTTCAGCTCTATTCAGTAGCATACCGCCTGCTCAGAGGTGATCTCTGCCTGACACAAGGCCATGTCCAATCAGGATCTGATGGACATGCTCCACCTCAAAAAATCCAAATCCATCAGGACCACGAGAGCTAAAGACTTAAACCTCGGCACAAGTATGAATAGGACATGCTGGAGGGATAGATTCATAACCCAGAGGCTTCCCATGCTTTGGAACAGGATCCCAGTTTGTATTAGGCAGAGCCCCTCACTGATTCTCTTCAAGAGAAATCTTGATGAGTGGATGGGAGATCGTAAGTTTACCCCAGGGGTCACATCTGTGTCACTGCTAGACAGGGGCACAGTAAACTAATTCTATTATATAAGGGGACCTTCATTGTGTCACTACTAGACAGAGGCACAGTATTCTAGATTTATTCTGTACATTTTTGTACCATTTCATGGGGTGGCAAAAGCCACATCACTATGGCTAGGCTTACAAATGCCCCAAGGCAGATAGCCTAGTACTATACTATGAAACTATGAAACTATCTGCTGTTAGAATATTCCAATGTCTGCTTAATATATTTTTCACTTGTTCTACCTGAGGCATGTATTCTAGTATACTTGTTCTACCTGAGGCGTGTATTCTAGTATATTTAAAGGACAATGTATACATGCAGCTAGGATGACATCAACGTATTTGGAGATGTTAGAAGAAATAGATTTTATAAAAAAGCTTTTTAGATCTAGAGGGTACCCTGAAAAATTATTGAATGATACAAAGATGTATGTAATTAATGAATGGGGGAAAAAGTACATGCCAGTTTTGGGAAAACAGCAATTAATTAAGTCTAAGGTAGATGATAATGCAACTGGTAGGTATAGCAGAGCTTGTATACTAGAATCCACGCCTCAGGTAGAACATGTATACTAGAATCCACGCCTCAGGTAAAACAAGTATACTAGAATCCACGCCTCAGGTAGAACAAGTATACTAGAATCCACGCCTCAGGTAGAACAAGTGAAAAATATATTAAGCAGACAATGGAATATTCTCACAGCAGACAGTGAAATTAAAAACGTAGTAGGAGAGACTCCCTTATTTGTTTATAAAATGGGAATTAATATGAAATTGATTTTAGAAAGGAGTATTACAATAAAGGAAAGAAATGTACAGAGAAAGGGAACGAAAAAAGTGTGGAAGCTGTGGACAATGTAATGTTATATTAGAAAGAGAAGAAATTACTTTAGACAATATTAGCAGTACTAAAACTGTTTTGCAGTATGGCAATTGTAATACCAGCAAAATTATATACATATTATAATTATATACATCGCTAAATGTATGTCATGTCCTAGCTTTTATATAGGAAAGACAGAGGGGAAATTTTAAAAAAGAATATACGATCACGTATATGCTATAAGAAAAAAATGACAACACTAATGCACTTTCTAGACATGTTACAAAATATGGGGATAGTCATGAATTTAGATTTGTTATACTAGAACAGTTAAAGGTGAATCACAGAGGAGGCAATATTAAAGCCATCTTGGGAGAAAGGGAAGTGAGATGGCAAATATTAACAGATGCCTCAACTACACCAGGACTAAATGACTATATAACAATCAAACCAATGTTACAGAAATACACCTAATGAATAAAGATATTTTACCACTGTTTAAATTCTCTAAGTAATTAATGGATATATTACTAATAAGTTGATATGGAGTAAAAAGTATAACAGTATTTATTAGAGATGTCCGTATTTACATCTCTAATCGACTCCACGTGGGCCAGCAGAGTAATCCAGGCTGCAGAGAGCTGAATAAGCGATTTTTCTTGATACTAAGTATATTTTTTGTTGCTTTCCACATCTGAATACCTAGCAACTGTATTTCACCTGCCTTTCTGTTACATTGAAGCTGTTTTTACTGCATTTAACTTAATATTGCACTTGGAATCCTTGTTTGTTACTATTTGACTGTATTTGTAGCAAATTCTTCTGTGTAAGCTGTAGTAGCTGATTCATAGCATTTATAAGTGTTTGCTGTACCTGTTTCTGCCTGTTTTGTGAAAAAAAGAAAAAAGAAAAAATATCTCTTGTTTTTCCTGCTTTACTAGTTTAGTCCAGTTTCAGAGTTGCTGATTCCTGGGCTTTGGTTGTAGTTCCTGTGTACTGTTTCCTTGCCTTATTTGGGGAAGGAAGCTACCTTGCTTTCCTGCTTTACTAGTTTAGTCCAGTTTCAGAGTTGCTGATTCCTGGGCTTTGGTTGTAGTTCCTGTGTACTGTTTCCTTGCCTTATTTGGGGAAGGGAAGCTACCTTGCTTACCAGTGGGAGTGGGAAGCATTGAGCTGCCTTTTGTCCAGTTTTGTGAGGTTTCAGCCAGTAACTAGTAGTTTATTGGTCGTTTTGGGCCAGTTTCTAGCTTTTTCCAGCCCCTGGTATAAAACTTTCAGCTTGTACCTACTCAGCACAGACTCCACGTGGGCCAGCAGAGTAATCCAGGCTGCAGAGAGCTGAATAAGCGACTTTTCTTGATACTAAGTATATTTTTGTTGCTTTCCACATCTGAATACCTAGCAACTGTATTTCGCCTGCCTTTCTGTTACATTGAAGCTGTTTTATTGCATTTAACTTAATATTGCACTTGGAATCCTTGTTTGTTACTATTTGACTGTATTTGTAGCAAATTCTTCTGTGTAAGCTGTAGTAGCTGATTCATAGCATTTATAAGTGTTTGCTGTACCTGTTTCTGCCTGTTTTGTGAAAAAAAGAAAAAAATATCTCTTGTTTTTCCTGCTTTACTAGTTTAGTCCAGTTTCAGAGTTGCTGATTCCTGGGCTTTGGTTGTAGTTCCTGTGTACTGTTTCCTTGCCTTATTTGGGGAAGGGAAGCTACCTTGCTTACCAGTGGGAGTGGGAAGCATTGAGCTGCCTTTTGTCCAGTTTTGTGAGGTTTCAGCCAGTAACTAGTAGTTTATTGGTCGTTTTGGGCCAGTTTCTAGCTTTTTCCAGCCCCCTGGTATAAAACTTTCAGCTTGTACCTACTCAGCACAGACTCCACGTGGGCCAGCAGAGTAATCCAGGCTGCAGAGAGCTGAATAAGCGACTTTTCTTGATACTAAGTATATTTTTGTTGCTTTCCACATCTGAGTACCTAGCAACTGTATTTCACCTGCCTTTCTATTACATTGAAGCTGTGGTTACTGCATTTAACTTAATATTGCACTTGGAATCCTTGTTTGTTACTATTTGACTGTATTTGTAGCAAATTCTTCTGTGTAAGCTGTAGTAGCTGATTCATAGCATTTATAAGTGTTTGCTGTACCTGTTTCTGCCTGTTTTGTGAAAAAAAGAAAAAAAGAAAAAATATCTCTTGTTTTTCCTGCTTTACTAGTTTAGTCCAGTTTCAGAGTTGCTGATTCCTGGGCTTTGGTTGTAGTTCCTGTGTACTGTTTCCTTGCCTTATTTGGGGAAGGAAGCTACCTTGCTTTCCTGCTTTACTAGTTTAGTCCAGTTTCAGAGTTGCTGATTCCTGGGCTTTGGTTGTAGTTCCTGTGTACTGTTTCCTTGCCTTATTTGGGGGAAGGGAAGCTACCTTGCTTACCAGTGGGAGTGGGAAGCATTGAGCTGCCTTTTGTCCAGTTTTGTGAGGTTTCAGCCAGTAACTAGTAGTTTATTGGTCGTTTTGGGCCAGTTTCTAGCTTTTCCAGCCCCTGGTATAAAACTTTCAGCTTGTACCTACTCAGCACAGACTCCACGTGGGCCAGCAGAGTAATCCAGGCTGCAGAGAGCTGAATAAGCGACTTTTCTTGATACTAAGTATATTTTTGTTGCTTTCCACATCTGAATACCTAGCAACTGTATTTCACCTGCCTTTCTGTTACATTGAAGCTGTTTTACTGCATTTAACTTAATATTGCACTTGGAATCCTTGTTTGTTACTATTTGACTGTATTTGTAGCAAATTCTTCTGTGTAAGCTGTAGTAGCTGATTCATAGCATTTATAAGTGTTTGCTGTACCTGTTTCTGCCTGTTTTGTGAAAAAAAGAAAAAAAGAAAAAATATCTCTTGTTTTTCCTGCTTTACTAGTTTAGTCCAGTTTCAGAGTTGCTGATTCCTGGGCTTTGGTTGTAGTTCCTGTGTACTGTTTCCTTGCCTTATTTGGGGAAGGGAAGCTACCTTGCTTTCCTGCTTTACTAGTTTAGTCCAGTTTCAGAGTTGCTGATTCCTGGGCTTTGGTTGTAGTTCCTGTGTACTGTTTCCTTGCCTTATTTGGGGGAAGGGAAGCTACCTTGCTTACCAGTGGGAGTGGGAAGCATTGAGCTGCCTTTTGTCCAGTTTTGTGAGGTTTCAGCCAGTAACTAGTAGTTTATTGGTCGTTTTGGGCCAGTTTCTAGCTTTTTCCAGCCCCCAGGTATAAAACTTTCAGCTTGTACCTACTCAGCACAGACTCCACGTGGGCCAGCAGAGTAATCCAGGCTGCAGAGAGCTGAATAAGCGACTTTTCTTGATACTAAGTATATTTTTGTTGCTTTCCACACCTGAATACCTAGCAACTGTATTTCGCCTGGGTTTCTGTTACATTCAAGCTGTTTTTACTGCATTTAACTTAATATTGCACTTGGAATCCTTGTTTGTTACTATTTGACTGTATTTGTAGCAAATTCTTCTGTGTAAGCTGTAGTAGCTGATTCATAGCATTTATAAGTGTTTGCTGTACCTGTTTCTGCCTGTTTTGTGAAAAAAAAGAAGAAAAAAGAAAAAAATATCTCTTGTTTTTCCTGCTTTACTAGTTTAGTCCAGTTTCAGAGTTGCTGATTCCTGGGCTTTGGTTGTAGTTCCTGTGTACTGTTTCCTTGCCTTATTTGGGGAAGGGAAGCTACCTTGCTTTCCTGCTTTACTAGTTTAGTCCAGTTTCAGAGTTGCTGATTCCTGGGCTTTGGTTGTAGTTCCTGTGTACTGTTTCCTTGCCTTATTTGGGGAAGGGAAGCTACCTTGCTTACCAGTGGGAGTGGGAAGCATTGAGCTGCCTTTTGTCCAGTTTTGTGAGGTTTCAGCCAGTAACTAGTAGTTTATTGGTCGTTTTGGGCCAGTTTCTAGCTTTTTCCAGCCCCTGGTATAAAACTTTCAGCTTGTACCTACTCAGCACAGACTCCACGTGGGCCAGCAGAGTAATCCAGGCTGCAGAGAGCTGAATAAGCGACTTTTCTTGATACTAAGTATATTTTTGTTGCTTTCCACATCTGAATACCTAGCAACTGTATTTCGCCTGCCTTTCTGTTACATTGAAGCTGTTTTACTGCATTTAACTTAATATTGCACTTGGAATCCTTGTTTGTTACTATTTGACTGTATTTGTAGCAAATTCTTCTGTGTAAGCTGTAGTAGCTGATTCATAGCATTTATAAGTGTTTGCTGTACCTGTTTCTGCCTGTTTTGTGAAAAAAGAAAAAAGAAAAAAGAAAAAATATCTCTTGTTTTTCCTGCTTTACTAGTTTAGTCCAGTTTCAGAGTTGCTGATTCCTGGGCTTTGGTTGTAGTTCCTGTGTACTGTTTCCTTGCCTTATTTGGGGAAGGAAGCTACCTTGCTTACCAGTGGGAGTGGGAAGCATTGAGCTGCCTTTGTCCAGTTTTGTGAGGTTTCAGCCAGTAACTAGTAGTTTATTGGTCGTTTTGGGCCAGTTTCTAGCTTTTTCCAGCCCCTGGTATAAAACTTTCAGCTTGTACCTACTCAGCACAGACTCCACGTGGGCCAGCAGAGTAATCCAGGCTGCAGAGAGCTGAATAAGCGACTTTTCTTGATACTAAGTATATTTTTGTTGCTTTCCACATCTGAATACCTAGCAACTGTATTTCGCCTGCCTTTCTGTTACATTGAAGCTGTTTTACTGCATTTAACTTAATATTGCACTTGGAATCCTTGTTTGTTACTATTTGACTGTATTTGTAGCAAATTCTTCTGTGTAAGCTGTAGTAGCTGATTCATAGCATTTATAAGTGTTTGCTGTACCTGTTTCTGCCTGTTTTGTGAAAAAAGAAAAAAAGAAAAAATATCTCTTGTTTTTCCTGCTTTACTAGTTTAGTCCAGTTTCAGAGTTGCTGATTCCTGGGCTTTGGTTGTAGTTCCTGTGTACTGTTTCCTTGCCTTATTTGGGGAAGGGAAGCTACCTTGCTTTCCTGCTTTACTAGTTTAGTCCAGTTTCAGAGTTGCTGATTCCTGGGCTTTGGTTGTAGTTCCTGTGTACTGTTTCCTTGCCTTATTTGGGGAAGGAAGCTACCTTGCTTACCAGTGGGAGTGGGAAGCATTGAGCTGCCTTTGTCCAGTTTTGTGAGGTTTCAGCCAGTAACTAGTAGTTTATTGGTCGTTTTGGGCCAGTTTCTAGCTTTTCCAGCCCCTGGTATAAAACTTTCAGCTTGTACCTACTCAGCACAGACTCCACGTGGGCCAGCAGAGTAATCCAGGCTGCAGAGAGCTGAATAAGCGACTTTTCTTGATACTAAGTATATTTTTGTTGCTTTCCACATCTGAATACCTAGCAACTGTATTTCGCCTGCCTTTCTGTTACATTGAAGCTGTTTTTACTGCATTTAACTTAATATTGCACTTGGAATCCTTGTTTGTTACTATTTGACTGTATTTGTAGCAAATTCTTCTGTGTAAGCTGTTGTAGCTGATTCATAGCATTTATAAGTGTTTGCTGTACCTGTTTCTGCCTGTTTTGTGAAAAAAAAGAAAAAAAAGAAAAAATATCTCTTGTTTTTCCTGCTTTACTAGTTTAGTCCAGTTTCAGAGTTGCTGATTCCTGGGCTTTGGTTGTAGTTCCTGTGTACTGTTTCCTTGCCTTATTTGAGGGAAGGGAAGCTACCTTGCTTACCAGTGGGAGTGGGAAGCATTGAGCTGCCTTTTGTCCAGTTTTGTGAGGTTTCAGCCAGTAACTAGTAGTTTATTGGTCGTTTTGGGCCAGTTTCTAGCTTTTTCCAGCCCCTGGTATAAAACTTTCAGCTTGTACCTACTCAGCACAGACTCCACGTGGGCCAGCAGAGTAATCCAGGCTGCAGAGAGCTGAATAAGCGACTTTTCTTGATACTAAGTATAATTTATGTTGCTTTCCACATCTGAATACCTAGCGACTGTATTTCGCCTGCCTTTCTGTTACATTGAAGCTGTTTTTACTGCATTTAACTTAATATTGCACTTGGAATCCTTGTTTGTTACTATTTGACTGTATTTGTAGCAAATTCTTCTGTGTAAGCTGTAGTAGCTGATTCATAGCATTTATAAGTGTTCGCTGTACCTGTTTCTGCCTGTTTTGTGAAAAAAAAAAAAAGAAAAAATATCTCTTGTTTTTCCTGCTTTACTAGTTTAGTCCAGTTTCAGAGTTGCTGATTCCTGGGCTTTGGTTGTAGTTCCTGTGTACTGTTACCTTGCCTTATTTGGGGAAGGGAAGCTACCTTGCTTTCCTGCTTTACTAGTTTAGTCCAGTTTCAGAGTTGCTGATTCCTGGGCTTTGGTTGTAGTTCCTGTGTACTGTTTCCTTGCCTTATTTGGGGAAGGGAAGCTACCTTGCTTACCAGTGGGAGTGGGAAGCATTGAGCTGCCTTTGTCCAGTTTTGTGAGGTTTCAGCCAGTAACTAGTAGTTTATTGGTCGTTTTGGGCCAGTTTCTAGCTTTTTCCAGCCCCTGGTATAAAACGCTAAGCGCTTAAGCTGATTTAGAGCGATTTAGCTGAGCTGCCACTGTTGCACACTAGGGCAGTGCCGGTTAAGCAGGTTTAAACTATTCGGGCTACCTAAAGTCCACTCTTCAAATTTTCCCTTAAAACTACCTTCCTCGAACTATACTACTGATCAAATCAGCGTATCCTATAACTAAAAGATCAACTCTACTTGACTCCAAGTAGACTATTCTCTATCTATTAAACCTAGCACTTGCTCCTACAGTACTTATTACCTTGATACAGCACTCTTGTCATAGATAGTACCCCAAAAGGCAACCCCCCATTTCTCGGTCACCCACGCCCCTGGAATCTTTTTAAAGTTTTTCGTCTACCCTTCTAGCATGTCGAGGGATCAGTTGCTAGTGTCCTCTCCTGCTCAGCTGGTGAACCTGGGAATATTGAGGCAATGTTTCAATTGCCTCATGTACACAGACAACCCTTTCCTCCTCCCACAAAACACAAATACATGCGAGAGATGCAACTATACGGCCAAACTGGAGGCTGAGCTCTCTCAACATAGGACTGGCAAGACCAGTCAGGAGGAGAAGGTTACCACACACACTATAGACCCAGTCTCACATAGTACCATTACAACCTCAAATCATACACATAAACACACAAAGACATACTCGGAGGCTCTGATCAAAAATCTACCAAAACAGCAGAGGCCACCAAAGCAGACACCCAAACAACCACCACCTCAGAACACAACACCCGCAACACATAGACCTCACAGTCAGAGTGTCAAACAGTCACAGCCCTTAAGGCCAAACACAATGCCAGACACACTAGTCATTGGTGACTCCATAGTCAGACACACTGATGTCCCGCTCACCAGACTGAGTAAGGAGAAGGTCACAGTAAGCTGCCTGTCGGGCGCTAGAATCCGCCACATAACGCAAGCACTCAGGTCTCTCAACAGCAGGTACAAATATGACTCAGTCATTGTCCACGCTGGTGTAAACGACCTGAGATGTACCTATCAGGACTACATGAAAAGAGACATTGAGGAGCTCTCTGATTATGTAGCCCAGGCAGGTATGACCCTGACCTTGAGCAGTATCCTACCTTCACCAAGAATGATGCCACAATACAGAGATAAGATGATCAGCTTTAACAATTGGCTTAAACACTGGTGTCATTCAAAGGGGATCCAGTATCTGTCTGCCTGGGATGACATGCTGGACAAGCCACGCTGCTTCGCAAGGGACGGCTTGCACCTGTCACCCCTGGGATTACGGATATTGGCAAAGGCTCTTGCCACCCCATAGTGCCTTTTTAGGCAAGGCTCAAATTCTAAACCTACCACCCTAGAACACAAAAGGAAAAAAACTAAGGGTAATGCTGCTCAATGCCAGAAGTCTAAATCTCAAAATGCACGCACTCAAGGCCCTTCTCAGTATGGAGAACATCGATGTCTGTGCTGTGACAGAAACCTGGTTCAAGGCTCCTGAGAGCACCCCAGCGCTATCAGGTTTTACCTCATATCATGCGTTCCGGCCCCAAAATCCGGACAATACCAAGAAAGGAGGGGGTGTATCCATATTCATCAAGGACACCCACACCTCAAGACTGGTGGCAATGCACGATGCATCGGAGACCATCCAGGTGCAATTAACCATAGGCAAGACTGCTCTGCAAATTGTAGCATGTTACAGGCCACCCTCACAAACTCAGGAAACTCACATGGCCTTCCTGAAAACACTAGAGGGGATAAATGTATCACCAAACACCATCATACTAGGTGACTTCAATTACCCTAATATAGACTGGGAACACTACTCAAGCCCAAACACACTAGCCCAAAAGTTCCTGGAATTCATAAACTCAAATGCCATGGAACAACTAGTCACCATCCCCACAAGAGGAGATAACATACTTGATCTCATCATCACGAACATGGGAGCACAATGTTCAACACCGGAAGTATACCCCTCACTGGTGAGATCAGATCACAAACTAATCTCGCTGGAGGTCCTCATCCCACCCCCACCTGAAATAAGAAAGACCACAGTAAAGAACTGCTCAAAAGCGGACTTCACACTTCTAAAGACTAGTGTGGGCTGCTTTCAGGCCCGCGAGCCGGTGGAAAACAATACTCAAGCCGCTGAATCACTTACAAACGCCTTCTACCAGCACCTGCAGGACTGCATGGATAAGGCAATCCCAAGCAAAACAAAGACTCTTTGTACCAAAGGCAAGCGTCCAGTCTGGTGGACCCCAGCCATAAACAAACTCTACAACAAAAGGAGGAAGCTACTACAAGATAGAGCAAAATCCTTAAAAGGTAAGACACCCTTGATCACTATAAGTAAAAAACTAAGAGCTCTCATAAAATCATCCAAAGCAAATTTCGAGAGAAAAATAGCTAAAGACTCAAAAGACAATCATAAGGCCTTCTTTAGCTATGTTAGAAACCTAGGAGGAAACTCCCAGATATGCTCAGAACTAGTTCAAAATGATGTGAAGATTACTGATCCTACAGACATTGCCAACATACTGGCTGACAGGTTCAGTGCAAACTTCTCCCCCCCTCCCCCCAAAAGGAGAGATATCTATACCAAATGAGTGCAGCCCCCCAAACATCTCCAGCACCCAAGTGAGAACTGCTCTCTCCAAAGCAAAAACACAGCATCCATGGGACCCGATGGTGTCCCCGGCTGTGTGCTCCACGAACTCAATGAGGAATTAAACCCACAGCTAGGACAGCTGTTTAATCAAAGTCTTACCTCTGGATACGCACCCAGGAGTGGCGCACTGCAACTGTGGTCCCACTTCACAAAGGCGGTGCCTCCACAGACCCTGGAAATTACCGCCCATTAGCTTGACAAGCCTTATCTGCAAAGCCATGGAGAGGATCATAATGGACCTCATAAATAAAGACATAGGGAATTTGCAGACTTTGGATCCAACCCAGTTTGGCTTTGTCAAAGGCAGATCATGCCTTTTAAACTTGGTTGACTTTTGAAACAGTCACCAAAGCCATTGATGAGGGAAAGGCAGTCCATACAGCCTACCTCGATCTGGCTAAGGCCTTCGATACAATACCCCACTCGGGTATCATTGAAAAACTCATCAGCTTAAATGTTAACCCATACATCACAAGATGGGTTGCAAACTGGCTGAGTGACAGAACCCACAGGGTCAGAGTTGCTGGCGCCATGTCAGACTCAAAGCCTGTCACAAGTGGTGTCCCACAGGGCTCAGTCCTGGGCCCAATCTTGTTTGGCATCTACTTTTCCGAAGTACAAGCAAACACAGGAGGGTTATGGCTGACAAAGTTTGCAGATGACTGCAAACTGGGCGCCATAGTAGAAAACACATCTGACACAGATATCCTTCAGAAGGGTCTCACAGAAACGGATAACTGGTGCCAGAGCCACGGCCTAAAGTTAAATGCCAAAAATGCATAGTCATACCCTTCGGGAAAAACAAGGTTACCCCTAGCTACCAAATAGGTGGCAATCCACTGAGCACAGAAGAAGTTATCAGGGACCTGGGGACCCAGGTTGATAGTAGTCTGTCATTCGACACCCATGTAGCTAAAGTAGTTAGGAAGTCCTTCTACATTGCCCACCTTATCATGAAGGGATTCTCATCTAGATCAAGGGAGGTCATAGTCTCCTTTACTCATCACTCATCAGACCAATGATTGAGTACAATGCCCCATTCGAATGTATCTGACCCGACACTTGCAGCAGCTGGAGAGGCCACAAAAGTTCCTCACCAAAAGGATAAAGGGTCTCAAAATCTGTCCTATGCTGCCCGACTGAAAGAACTCCAGCTCTATTCAGTCGCCACCGCTTGCTCAGAGGTGACCTTTGCCTAACATACAAGGCCATGTCAAACCCAGATTTGATGAATATGCTTCACCTCAAAAATCTAGATCCATCAGAGCCACAAGGGCGGGAGACTTAAACCTCAACACGGCTATTAATAGGACGTGCTGGAGGGATAGATTCATCACCCAAAGACTCCCTATGCTGTGGAACAAAATCCCGGTACATGTGAGGCAGAGCACCTCGCTGGCCTTGTTCAAGAGAAATCTTGACCAATGGATGGGAGATCGCAGATATACCCCAGGAATTACCTCAGTGTCACTGCTCGACAGAGGCACAGCAAAATAATGGGTATAGTTCCCCATACTAAAGGGGTGGCGTAAGCCACAAAACAATGGGCTAGGCTTATAAATGCCCTCGGGCAGATAGCCTAGTATGAACCTATGAACCTATGAACCTATGAACATTTAGCTTTGATTTATTATTGCTTAAGTATTTATCTTAGTATTTCTCAAGTATTTTACATATTATGCAGCATGTATATTTATGCATATGTATTATATAAACAGCAAGCATAAATGGTCAAATGCAAGCTTATAGGTTTTCTACACTAGTAATATGTATTTGAAATATAACATAAACGAACAAAGTATAAATATTACAATAATGCTTTTTTAGATTCAGTATGTTTAGGAATAGCCAGTATCATTAGGTTTGATAGCTTTTCTTAGCAAGGCATTATTTTAGGAATAATATTAGTTTTTTTAAATTGTTTTTAAATAGTGTATGTCTTTTTAAAGGAAAGATTTTTTAACTGAACAACCTTGGCCGATTTGGCACCAAAAAGTGTATAAATAGGGTTAATTCATTAATTAAGGTTATTCTGAAGAAGTCCACATTATAGTGGATGAAAGCGCTTACTCGAATGTGTTAATGAAGTTTTGCAACTTATATGTTATTTCTGATTAAACTGGTGGTATTATTGCTTGCTGGACTTGTGCTTCCTACTAGAGTATCCGGACAATAGCGTTTTGTTGTTGATTCTCTTCACATAGTCTAGGGAGGTACGTCTCAGGTAATTTACTCCCAAATGGACTATGACTGAGTCATACTGCTAACTGTGCTCCAATCACCTGAGTGCATGTGTAATATGGCACATCCTAGCCCCTGATAAGCAACCGACTGTAACTTTCTCCTTACTCAGCTGGACATTTGTGTTCTCATGATGGAGTCTCCAATGATTGGAATGTTGGATTGTGTGGTGACTTGCCTTATGGCTTAGAGGTCGAGGCTCCATGAGATGTAGCTCCATGTGTTGATGTGGGGGTTGTTTTGAAGGAGCACATTTGAGGCTGCTGAGAGTATTTGTTATGTTTACTTCATCTAGGAGGTCTTATGTGGGTCTATACATCTGCTTTGAATTGTACATGATGGGTACAGCATGTGTACTACAGGTGACCTTAGGAGTACTTTTATGTGAGATCTTTGCATCCAGTGATGTTCTGTAAATACATCTCTCACATATCACATCAGTTTGTTTGAGAATTAACTGGTTGTCAGTAAACATGAGGCAATTTCAACATTGCCTCAGGATGCCCATATCCACTAAGTCGGTAACGGAGGCAAAAGGAAAGTTCATATCCATGGCAACTGACCCTTTTTTATTGATTAGACAGTTGAAGTGATACTATCAATCACTGTCAGGAGTATCCAGTTTCCAGCTATGTGGACTGTGCTTGTCACTGCAAACTGCATCCTGTGTGCAACTAGGTACTGGAGAAATTTCAATTGTGCTTTTACAGGGAAAAATGTCACTCAAGGTGTTGATTCTGTACACAGCACGGCCAAACGCTTGAGGGAAAACTAATGTATAGACCCTAAAACTTTAAGAATGAAGTATTTAATCAGATATTCTGAAGTGTGAAACAAATCAAGCGGTGCTTACTGTAAACAGAGAATTAGCTTGTCAAGAATGATGAAAAGAAGGGAGTCACTTGAATGGCTACTGCCTGGTTACTACTAATGCTGGTCTCACCACAGCTTCACTATGTCGGAATATAATGCTTCTTTCCTTCTTCTCTCACCAAAAGCAAAATGTTAGCACCAATCCCAAGAAGAGAAGCAAGCCACAGCCTGTTTGGTAATCCACAGTCTTGTCCTAGATGATGCTATAGACTTGTAGCCTTTTTCTGGTAGATGCCTCAAATAGCAACCAGACCAATCAGGTACGTTAAGCACAGACACTTTCCAACTAGAAACAGTCAAGAATCAATGCACTCTGCTCATTCTCTCATCAGGATCGGAATATAAGCACATATTCCAAGTTGTCACCTATAAAGCAGTTATTAGGTTTTCTCGTGGTCAGCAGTCTCCAGGAAATAATGTCCCTGTACTCCTTCTCTCACCAGGAGAAAACAGAAATACTAATCCCAAGATGACTACTGAGAAACAGAATGTGGGTTCTGCAATAACTGGTGGTCTTGCAATAGATGCTTAAAGGTAAGATGAAAAAAAATGCGTATCCTAAACATGGCAGTGTTAACTAAGCAGTTAGATATGAAAGTGGGTAACTTAAGTTTTAGCTGTCTAAAAGTTAAGTTATAGTGGAGAGCCACTATTTTTAAAAGAGCAAGATCGATTGAAAGGGGGTGGTCACTTTTGTATTCTGATACTATGGAATACAGTAGGATGGCCAATAAATTTAAATAGTTGAAGGGGAGTGATTTCACAAAATGATAATCTTGTGCTTACTCACACCAGCCAGTATAAGGAGAGAGGGAACAAGATATATCGTCAAATTTACATAAGAGGCAGGCAACTAAAAATACAATGTTGTTTTAGAAAACAACACTAAAAGGCTGGGAGGGTAGGAACATTTTTGTCCGACTCACAAGAGACAGAGCTGTGGTCACTTTTCAAGTTTTAATATGCAGTTAAAAGCAAAATACAAGTAAAACACAGTGTATAGAAAACAAATCACAGTAAACAAAATAGAAAAAGGCAATAAAGTAATACAACATTAGAAATAAAAAGCAAACTAAACTTTCCCTCACAGTAAGCTGTGGCAGAGTCTGGGTGAGCCTTTCCAATAAAGCCACAAAACAGTAAAGTAAAGGTCACAAAACAGTGGGGAAAGGGCATAAAAACTTAAATTTTTTTTGGTGTTTTTCAGTTTTGATATTTTTGAGGTAAAATACATGTTGTATATAGATATTTTAATTTTAGATTATTCGTAGATACACACACATATATATATATATATATATATATATATATACATATATGTATGTGCGTTTGTGTGTGTGGGTGTGTGTGTGTGTGTGTGTGTGTGTGTGTGTGTGTGTGTGTGTGTGTGTGTGTGTGTGTATATACACACATGCGGATATATATATATATATATATATATATATATATATATATATATATATATATATATATAGATACACACACACACACACACACACACACACACACACACACACAAACACACGATCTATATCACAAAGTCAAACATTAAAATCAGTGAATGCTCTTACGTCGAACTGTAAAAATCAAAATCACAGAATGTCAATCGGCTGGAACAGGGATTTTTTTCCCTGGGAAAAAAATCGCTGGGCGATTGCCGGGACTTTGCCATTTCCTCCACTGAGGTACGATCTCAGAGTTGGTATATTTAAGTGGGGAGGTGTGAGGGGCACAGCCTCACACATTGGGGGTGTAGTGGCGAAGCCCCCCACTTTATTTTGTCCGTGGATTTGCCTTTTGTTTCTTTTGTTTTTTTGGAGCAGCAATTTTATTCCCTGGCAAAAAAATCGTGGTTCCGTGTCTTCACCATTATGTGGTTTCGGTTTTTAGAGTTCGATGTAAGTGCAGTCAATGTTTTTAACGTTTGATTTCGTGATATAGCCCCAAGCATGCACACACACACACACACACACATATATATATATATATATATATATATATATGTGTGTGTGTGTGTGTGTGTGTGTATGTGTGTTTGTGTGTGTGTGAGATTATGCCACAAAAGGTAGAAAGCTCAAAAGAGAATCATAAATGATTGTGCAAAAAAGTGAGAATCACAAAAAACTTAATGACTCATAAGAGTGAATCACAAAACATGAATACTTCACTCCCTCTAAAAAAGCCCTATATCAGTAAACCACAGCTACAAAACCAAAATCAATTGTAGTCTTGGTTGTGATACCATTAATTAAAGGGTTTTTAGTAATGCTGTCCATGCAGCATCTTATTCATGTGTGCTAACCCTAACCATAACCATAACCCCATCCCAGCCCATTACCTTAACCCTACAAATTACATTAGTGAAAAACATTTCTTTAACAGTACACTACTGAAGACAAAAGGACACAGAGTACAGACAACTCAAAACATGTACAACCTTAACTAACCCTTAGTCTAAGTCTAACCAGCCGCTACTTGCATATTCAGTGCCAATTGAGGCAGTAGGCAGGATTTTGGTGGTCAAGTACACACAGGAAGCAACCAGGAAAATGCAGTTCTCTTAGTCTCACTTTATTTTCAAGGAAAGTCATAGAAATATATCACAAGAGGAGCCATGCTGATGAGCTACCTTTCACTGTCAAAAAAACAGTAGTACTGGTGGTATAGTGGTATGCAAAGCTGGCCCTAAGCTGCTGACCAGTAGTCATCTCCTGGCCAGTTCAAGTGGGCTTTACATTTAAACAGTCATCCTCCATATACAGTAGAGAGGTACAAAGGATGAATGCTATGATCTGCTTGTGAGTGGATTCATATTGTACAATGTTTGACTCCTCCAGCCTCTTTTTGCTTACAGTGGGACTCAGCAAGTTACTTAACTCTTCCATTTACTGCATATTTAATTTTTTCCAGTTATCAGACTGAGTTTAATTATTTTTTTGCTAGAGTTGATAAACATATTGAGGGAAACAGTTTTTGTAAAATTAAAAAAAATAGACAATGACAAGGTTGAATATGAATCTGGTTCAGTGTACCTTAAACAGACTGGCTCTAATTACAAGAATGAAAGGGCATCTACTCATGGGCCTGTGGTTGAAAAAAGCTATGGGGTTGTGGAAAATGATGATAGAGATGTTGATAAAAATGAATATCCATCTTTTTTAGGCAGTCCCCAGATCTGTCGATTGAAGTGAACAGAAAAACAGAGGGGATCCAATGTCTCGAAATGACAAAGTGGTAATATCAGATAGAGGTGACAATGCTGAAAATCTTTTAGAATTTAAAGAGTTAGTCTGGCAATTGATGCTTAATGCAACAGTCATGCCTGGGCTCAGTGACAGCATTTCTACATTTATATATATATATATATATATATATATATATATATATATATATATATATATATATATATATATATATAAATATACCACGTTCAGTAGTTAAAGACTTTTTGTGGTCCATGGAGCTTATTAAATGGCACCTTAATAGGAGTAGTGATTTTAAATCAAAACAAATTTGTATTAAATTGTATTCTTGATTGGTTGTAAAATTCATATATATTGTTGGTAATTCACTATGTAAACAATTATGATGAATTCTGTCAAATACAGACAAAAGAGCTTAGGTATTTGTTTTATTAAATCTTTTAAACTTATTGCACCATGTGTTCCTCTTCATTTTTATTTTGTTTTTTGTTTTATATTTTTCTTTGGTTCCTAGCTATTTTGGAGGGCTTGGAGTAACGTCTTCACCTAATGGGATAGATTTGGTATCCCAGGAATCGGTACTACCAAGTGAACTACCTATATTACTGCAGCAGTTTGCGAACTACACTGCTCCTTTAAATGATAAAACTGGTCGAATCACTTCTGGTTTGGCATGAGGAGCAAACAATGGATGATGTACCAGTGATGGTCAAAATGGTAATGGATATTTCAGTGCAAGCTTTGGCCCAAATCATGAATATCCCAGTTTTTCTTAAGTTGTCTCAGGATATCAGAGGCTTTCAGTGAATAAACAACAAAATAAATTTAATGTTGATAACTGGTTACATGCACCAGTGTTTTCTTTTAGTTCATCCAACATTGTGTGTTATGATATTTTACGATCGCAATTATTAGAACTACTTATAAAAGACAATGAGTCTAAACTTCAGCAGCTTAACAATAAAATTAAGATTTTAAACTCTTCCATTACTGCAGATTTATTTTTTTCCAGTTATCAGACTGAATTTAATGACATTTTTGTTAGAGTTGATAAACATATTGTGGAAAACAGAGTTTGTAAAATTAAAAAAAAAATTGACACTGGCAAGGTTGAATATGATTCTGGTTAAGTGTACCCTAAACCACCTGGCTGTAATTACAAGAGTCAAAGGGCATCTGCTCATGAGCCTTTGACTGAAAAAAACTTTGGTGTTGTGAAAAATAATGATGGAAATGCTGATACAGATGAGCATCCAACTTTTTTAGGCAGTCCCCAAATTCATCAATCAGAGCAAATAGCGAAGCAGAGGGGATCCAATGTCTCAAACTTTTATGCGGGCTCATGCAACAAATCACCCTTTGACATAGTATCAAAGGGAAAATGGAATGCTAAGAGACATTAAATATTTGTCCATATACATGTTTTGTTAGGACTGAATTGCTAAGTACGGATTTTTTTAAATATTTTTAACTTATCCACAGTGAATGTATGTGACAAAGCTTGTAGTGTTTTTAAGAAGGGATATAATTTTGTCCCTACATTTAAATTGGATTTAGTGAAAGCTATGATTCAGCTTAAGCTGTTTACTAGGAATTTTAACCTTTTGATAAGCCCAAAGCCCCTCTAGAAACTTCTATGTGTTTCACCAGAAAGAATGCTTTTGTGCCACCAATGAATCCTTGGGTCGCAGTCTTTGAAAAAAAAAATTGTGAGTATCAGCTTAGAGAATTATCCAAATAAAAAATTAAGTTTGTGAAAAACCTCACAATAAAGGAGAGACACTGCCTAATGGAACTTATTTAGAAAATAAATATCTAGATTATGAAACCAAACAAAGGAGGAGGCGACATGATTATAGATAGCTTTGATTATTCTAGTAAAATGTACTTCTTGTTGTGAGATGAAATAACATACAAAAAAACATCATTTAATGAAATCAATATTGCTTACAATAAGTTAGATTTCATTCCTAATGATTTGATTTTTTAAGGAGAAATGGGCTATGAAACCTTTCAGTCCTTAAAAGTGGTTAGCCCCTTGTGCCATCTGTGTTTGGCATACCAAGAATTCATAAATGTCAAAGTGATCACCCCTTTAGACCTACTGTGGCAGCTAATAATTCAAAAACAGAACTTTGGGCAAATATATTGACATGAGATGTAAAGGGATGTTTAACACAACAATACATATATTAAAAGATTTGTGGCATTTATTGTCAAGTTTGAATACAATAACATTTGATGAAAATGTTTTATTCGTCACATTGGGTGTAGTTAACTTATTCATTGTTATACCTCATGCCACAGTTTTAGAATGAGTTATGTCTTTAATCTGCCCCCAGGTTAATGAATTCTCTAGCACAGACATAAACATTCTGACAACATTGCTTGAACTGGTGTTGACCAACAATTGTATTTATTTCAAAAGATAATATTTTCATCAAATTTCAGGGGTGGCATTGGGAGTGGCATGTGTCCCATTATATGTGAATGCTGTTCTTGCTAAATGGGAGAAATTATTTGCATTTGCCTCTTACCCTTATTACATGCATATTATACATTCCTGGACAAAATATTGATTTTGCGGAAGGGTTCCTTAGAGAAATGGGAGGCATTTTTTGTGAAACTGAATGAGTCAACAATCTTTTTAAAGTTTACTAATAATGTTGATCCAGTTAAAATGAATTACTTAGATGTTACAATATCTCAGCAAATGAAAAGATGCCCAATGCTGAGAGTAAGAACACTTTAATTCCAAAAAAACAGATAAAAACAAATAAAAACAGGTAAGCGCTTTCATGATTGCTCACTTCTTCAGACCTTAACAAACAGTATGAAAAAAACAGGCCTTTAAATACAAAAAGCTTCCAGTTAATTAAAAACAATTAAAATTGTTGAGTGTTAACACTTAGTGAACTAAGCCTCTCTTCTTTAGGAGAGGCTTTAAAGCAACAGCACTATTCAAACCAGGTGGCACATATGCTTTAAAGTTGACAATCCATTTTAACTCAGCAGGTTCAGTCTCATTACTCAAATTCCCTTCCCTTAAACTTTCATTTAATTTCTGTAGTACCAAGAACTTAAAAGTTGTGACTCATACCAGCTTCAGATACATGTTTCACTAATGCATTTGTTAGTTTATTATTTCATATATCACTCTGATGCTGCAGAATCCTGATGTTACAATATCTAAAGATTTTGTTTTGAATGGGTACACATCAACTATTTACCATAAAAAAAAAAAAAAAAAATTCCAGCTATTTACATTTCACAAATTGCTGTCCCTTGCACCAAAAGAAGGGACTAGTGACTGGTCAAACCATTCAACTTTCTAGATTAATCACGGTTGATGAGTTTCTTAAAGATGAATTGGATTATTTGTGCAAGTTGTTGGATCGGGGATACCCAACATCAATTTTGTATGACATTAAAAATGAAATATTAAAGGGACAAGAAGATAAATTTGTATTTATTCTTAAATTTAAGTTAGGGCTGTGCATTCATAGTTCACAGAAGTTAGCATAGTCAATAAGAACAACATTACAAATTTGGACAGCCCTTTAATGGTAATTCCCTATAGTAGTGGTGTCCACAAATATGTTAATTCAATTAAGAAAAACTAAAATATAGTTTTTAATAATGAAGTCAAGCAAATCATTGGTGGCCAACCTAAGATTTTATTTAGTAAAAGAAAAGCTATTAAAAATTTGCTGGAGTTAAGAAATACAGTTTAAGCACATCAAACCATATGACTAAATGTGGATGCTGTGGATACTATAGGTTCATTAAAGAAGGACCGTATGCTGTGGTTGATGATTTCATTAGGACGCTTTTTTTAAATTCTCCCAATCTTTTGGGGTTCTAATACCATGACAGGAATGACCCCATTCCTAATTCAAAGTACAATTAAAAGTTCATGAAACATGAAATTAGAATTGTTTCAATCTTTAATCTGTGGCACATTCTCGTCAGTTTTATCCTGTGCCCTCTGTTGCTCTGTCATATAGGAACTCACTGGCCTATCACTCTTCAATATTGACTGCATCAGAGTTTCCACAGTTTCTTGTTCCTTCCCTTGCTGTCTAGCTTCAATTGAACGTTTATACTGGTTTCCTGTGGAAGGTTCCAAAATATCTTCATATGGCACCTGACCAATTGCTTCCTGTTCCACTAGTTTCCCCTTAATTCAGATATCCATTACTCTATCATATTGTGGTGCTTTCTGCATTAGATTTTCTACACTGAACCCTTCACTTTGCAGGTGCTCCGTAACCTCAGTTTCTATTTCTTTAACTTCTGCATTACTAATCTTCTTTTCTACTTTTCCTCTTTGTCTTCTTATTTTTTGTATTGTAAAATTTTCCATGTCTGGATTCCTTTATCTGTATTTCTCTTCAAATATCTTTGGTGCTGCTCTTTTTGTATTGGTTAGTTTTGTGTTCTCCTTTGCATAAATATTACGCCATATTAAATCTCTTTTTCTTTCCCATGTCCATATTTCTTCTTCAGATGTCTCCTGATCTTCCTGCTTCTCCTTACTTTGGGGACTCGCACCATCATGCTGTGATGTAACCTGTGTTAGACCTTCTACACCAAATCCTTCACTTCGCAGGCATTCCATTACTTCAACTTCTATTTTTTTTAACTTCTACTTTACTGATCTTCTTTTCTCTGTTCCATCTTTGTGATATTATTTTTTATTGTGAAATTTTCCATATCTGGATGCATTTGCCTTTATTTCTCTTCAAATATATTTGGGGCTGCCTTCTTTATATTGATTAATTTGGCTTTCTCCTTTGCATAAATATTGCACCATATCAAATCTCTCTCTTTCTTTCCCATGTCCATATTTCTTTTTTATACTTTTCAAAAATCTCTAGGTTTTGTTGTTTATATTTTCACACTTCCTTGGATGCTTCTTTTTCCAAACCGATCAAAGTTTATTGATCTATATACTGTTTTTCACAAATCTGTTGTATTAATGAGCAGAAATTTTCATTTGAAGCTTCTGACAGTTTTTCCTGTGGAAGTATTTTTCTTTCCTCTAATTTCTCTCTTAATCAGTTTGTATATCTTCTGTCTGGAAATTCTGGGCTTTTTGCATAATAGTAACATTACATAATTTCTTTCTTATCCTCAATAGTCGACTTTATCATCTTTATTGCTATTCTTTGAACTATTAGTTTCTGTGATTTTTGTGGACTACTACTTCCTTCTACAACAGGAGGGCCATCCTCCACCTGGGCCTGGCCTGGCCTCATTGTAGGAATGTTTCCATATTTTGAGGATTCTACACTATCTTATCCAGTCCTGGCACCAGTGTGCCTACCAGGATTGGGCACTTTGTTATCCTGGGTTTTGTGCACCCAGCTCTCTTTTTTAAAATGTAACCTACTTCTATCCATGATATATGCTATATAAATACAGTCAATATATCAGTGTCATCTTGGTGAGATTTTGTGTAAAACAGGGTCTACCACGCGAAGGTACTCACCAAGACTAGAAGATGAATTACATTTCAGCAACAATACTCTCCTTTACTTGTGACTTATCATCTTTCCATTCGGACTGGTCACCTGTACGTAGAGGATGCTGATGAGAAAGGATGGCAATAAGTAAACTACATCAGCTCATCCATTCTAATGGGTGTGAAGTGGTCTGAAGTGCAGAGATGTCAGCATTTGCTACAGGTAGAAGTGTACTGCATGCAGAGCTTGGACTTTGAACATGTGCCTGGATGTGCCAAGCTGTGCTCTTGACATAGTTTTCATAGCTCACATACATAAATTCTTATGCTCAATGGGGAAGGCACAGGAGACTTTTGCACCATTATGCTCACACATCAGCTGCTATGGGAGGGGTTAGATCCAATAAAAAGAGAAAATTCCTTGCAGCTACCTGGGTAATTATCTGGCCAAAGTTGTTTCCTGCCTCTGTGATGGATTAAATGAGAATATTTGCACTGGGTGTTTGGCAGTTGGCAGACAAAAGGTTAGGGACAGAATTAAAAAAAAATCCTACCCTTCATCATCTGAGAATTAGAGGCAGACAGTAAAGCTGTGGGAGCAGCTTTAACCCTGAGAGTGTTTTTAACTCTGAGAGTAGATTTATCCAGGTAGATGAGGAGAAAGGACTGAGACAATCTGGAATAGCTAATGTCTGGACATATAAGACTAAGGAAGAATGGATCTGTATGACTAGACCAAAAGATCACAACAGCGAATGTATGTACATCAACACATTTACGTCAATGTACATACAGAGCGAAACACCTAAACAGCGAAAACCGGGACGCCGAACGTGTTTCATAGCCAGCAGCACAATGGTGTGGATAAGGAAATATATCCTTTTCCCCACTGTAGTGTGGTCTCGGAGTTGGTATATTTAAGTAGGGGGTGTGGGGGGCATAGCCCTCCACATGGGGGGGTGGAGGGGAGCTTGCCCCCCTGCAAATGCTAATTAATTTAATATTTTAGTTTAGATTTTACCTACCTGTGTGGTGCATTATGATGATGAAACACGTTCAGCATTCCGGTTTTTGTCATTTAGGTGTTTCGCTCAGTATGTACATCGACGTAAATTTGTCGATGTACATACATTCGCTCTTGTGATCTTTCGGTCTAGTCTTATAGACCCGGAAGAACAGTCCATGGGGACTATTGGCAATTGTGAAATATGCTGTTAAGGGCTTGGAAGAAAAATAAACTGAAACTTTTGCACCACTTAGGTTGACAAGCTTGCAGAATATCAAAATTGGTGGCTTAAGTTTTATCCCTAAGGATTAGTAGACAAAAGTATATAGCCTGGAAATGGGACTAAGATGCCATTAGTAATCCATCTAGCTGTGAATTTAAAAGGCAACAGAACCCAATGAAAGATTAAGAACAGCATGTTGTGGTCAGACATAGGACTGGTCCATGGGAGTAAGGACAGGTGGTAAATTGTGAAAGACAGCATACAGGTTGGTCAGTCCAACCCTTATGTCAGTTAAGGTACAATACAAAAGTAACTAGCAGTTGGATAAAATAATGGAGGGCACACTTGCAAAAAGAATACAAGGTATTGATCTGGAGAATATCTAAAAATGTTTTGTAGTACTTTAACTGAAATTTACTGCACATACAATTGAAACAGTGCAGTTCAATGAAGTATTTTACAAACTGTAAGTAAGCCAGCATCTCCAATATGTGAATGAAGACTGATGCAATGAAATCAGTAGTGTGGTCATTTGGGAACATAAAAGAGGGACTACCAACAATGGATTTCATTATAGAATCAGAATGCTGTGGTGTAAATAATGCAGTGCTGCAATAGCAAATCCATACCACAGCTATTACTTATACTTAAAGGCATTGATCCAGTCTAGAAGATAAAAAGGAATCTTGTTTTTTGTTGCACTGGAGATCTCTATGGTGTGGTTAGATCTGGTTCTGAATGCAGAGAAAAACATCACAGCACATTTTTTGGGAATTATGAGCTGGGTTTCCTTGCATTACTAATAACATGTCTATGTTCTTTTCATAGCTTGCCCAGCAGCCTTTAGATATTAAGCTACCGACCATTTCTGAAAAGAAATATATAATGCATCAGATTAAGCTGTGAAATTTAAAAAAAATACTTCTTGCTACAAACTCTTTACTTCTTTGCAGGACACTGACTTTCCCCAGCATTCTAAAAATGCTGCAAACATCACTTGTATTATAGTTGGGAAAGTATAAATAACAATCATTAATAACATATCTCATTATATTGTGCATTCTCTAAGACATGAGGAGAACGTGCACATCTATTCAGAGACAGACACCAGGTGTTAGGTCTGAATCTCATATAGACCTATGGAGCAGAGGTCTTACATTGTCCATCTAGTACTCAGCACAGCACAAATGAGGATTAGCAGAAATATATAGTATATGCAAACATATTTGTGTGTACACTATGTGTATGCATGTGTGTGCATGAGACTGAATAGATAGGCTGATATACATACATACACACACACACATACACACACACACACACACACACATATATATATATATATATATATATATATATATATATATATATGTGTGTACGTTTTTAATAATTGAATTATTTCAATTGTTTACCAGGATAGTCCAACTGCACAGAAAGCTACCTTTTTTCAGTAGAGACCTGAGGAGAAAAGCTCCAGAGAAATTCCAACTTTACATAAGAACATAGTAACAAAGGTATATAAGTAATCAAAAACTAAGATCAACAAATATACAGAATGTAACAGAGTATCATGAATCATTAACAACATCATCTAATAAGTTATGAAACCTTTTTGGGAGAAACAAAAACAGGTAGGCAACTGCATAATGGTTAAGGTGTTTACCTTACAGACACAATGTACAGAGTTTGATTTTCACCTTTGAAAGGAAAATTGACTAAGCTTAAAATTGGCTGCAAGTGACACTAGCTAAGTACTAACTTATAAAAAAATAAATATCACAGCAACACGGGTGCCAGAACCATAGAGAGAGGGATGGATGAGCATCCTCTAACTTTTATAGCTGCAGGTTGACAATTATTCTTCCGGACTGTCCAGAATTAAGAGACACTATCTGGAAAACGGAGTCCGTCTTGTATTGTCAGGACAAAATTAAATCAGTCATGGTGCGCATTTTCTTTTAACTTGAAAAAAACTTCAGGTTTTTTTTTTTTTTAGGGCATTCTTCTTTAAGAATGCCCTTTGCGTCCTGTCGCACAGATGCAACAGGTTCTTGCAAATGTATGTTTTTCTCTTCCTCGTGTGTAATTTGAATTAGAGAAGATGTTTACTTTGGACTGTGCAGCGGACAGGACAAGTAAGAGGTAGGTGGGTGTGTGTACAGTAGTTTAAAATGACTCATGCTTATTAGATTAGACTGTAATCGCTGTGGACGTTTAGCAGAATAGCATAATTTGGCTTTCGTTGTATGGCTTTATCCAATGCATTCTTATATGTAATGCATGCTCTGGTGGGTAATAATAGTTGGGTACTAATTTTAAAATATACATGTTTTTGCCTTTGCTAATAGCCTGAAATTGTTAGAAGGCACAATATAAGGTTTTAACATTCTGCTCTCATGGTGTCTTACCATGATATACATTTATACATATACGTGTTTGCATAAGGCAAGCATGGTTCCCCGTTCCCTTCTGACTGGTTTGGATCTGTTCCAAGGACCAAGTATGAACTGTGTTTCAAAATGTTCATAAGATTTTATACTGCACTGTATAATTAAACGTTAAAGTATATGGGTCAGCAAGCATGCAGTTTACTTTATTTCTTGCCTATTAAGAGCATAGCAGTTCTTTAGTTTGGCGTCACTCTAAACTTAATTTATTACAGTTTGACTCATAATCTATCTATACAGAGTATCCAAGGATTTAAACTGGATTTTGCAGAAAACAAGTTTACAAGAGCAAAATAAGAATATAACAACAAAACACAGAATATATAATATTTTTGATGAAATCATTAACTTAGAAAAGTTAAACAAAACTAGCTTTGCTGTGTCAAAATAAAAAAAAAATGTCTTACTTGAGAGTATATAGTACTTGGTTGCATTGTTTTTTAAAAGCACATGTAAGAGCTGGCTCCTAAAAGTCTGCATTACCACGTCTCTACATTTTTTTCTCCAAGAAGTTAATGGATACTTTTGTCTGTGTTAAACAATTTTGGCCATCTGACAGTGTTCTGATATTACAGTGTTTATGTTTATTTATTCATTAATTTACTAATTTATATACTCAAAGAGTTGGAGGTAAGTATATATATGCAGTTTTTCTCCACATATTAAATACTTAAGTACATCTGAGAGGTAGCATTCTGATGATGCTCAATTAGCTATTTAAGTAATAATTAACAACAAGGGTATATATCTTTTGAATTTAGCCTATTATGGCGACTCACAACGTTTCTAATTAAAACACAAGTAGGTAAATACTGCAATCCACATCTCAGCATTGATTATTGTTAATTGTACTTTGGATCCATGTTCATGGAAATATTTTTTACATTTTGTATATCTTCTTTGGTTGAAGGCAATGAAAAACACATATCAATATTGACTATACCTAATACAATTCAATAATATTAAATCATACGGTCGAAGAGCTTGCATTAAGTTTTTCATTTTTTTGTTTTCCTGTTTCTGTCTCAAAATTAGTGGTTTGATTTCTGCAGGTCTTAAAGACTAACACATTAAATTTGGCATTTTTAACATCAAATGAAGTAATGCTTCCCACCACTATTTTGTAAAATGCAGACCTTGACATTATATGTGTCATGTCTTTTACTATATTTTATTCTTTTTATGGCCCACTGTGAGACTTCTCCCTAACAGCTCCCCTTTGTGTGCTCCATCAGCTAATTTGTTCCTTCTAGAAGTGAGAGTCAGGCATCTCCAGACCTTGGCCAGAGCTCTGTGGCACATTCTTCCTTGTCTATGGAGCCCCATTAGCTCATTAGTTCCATTTTGTAATGTAACCTAGGCAATTTATTCTTCAAGAGCAGCAGACACTGAATTTGTAAATAGAACACTGAAATATAAAGTTGCTTGCAACCTTTTCATTACAGATCTCTTTAATGTGGAATTATTCATATGACTTTTACTTCTGCAGAGATTGTGCATATTGATTGATATTAGTGGATTCTAATGACAGACGTTTGAGTGGTCTTTTATGGTGGAAATGTTCTGAACTAGGCAGTGTTGTCATTACTGGTTCATATGTTTTGTTTCATTGCTTACTGGAAAATGTTCAAAACTATAAAATTAAGTGGTGCTGTATTATACAACAGATACAGTTTAACTATTATGTATTATAATTTAATACAATCAGGAAGGTGAATCAAAGAACTTTTGCATAGTCTTAAAAATTTGTGCAAGGGTCCTATGATTTGAAAACAGCCCAAAGGTAAACTCAATCCGCCAGTGGCCAGATACATTTTCTTTGAATGTGGGTTTCAGTGCTGTTTCAGTGAATGTTAGTGTCAAATGCAAAGAAGTTTATGCTGTATGTTTTCATTGTGCGACTGCATTGCTTTGTTTAGCAAATGCCTAGCAGTGTTTGTCCTATAAAATTTTAAATACAAGTTTTAAATTAAATCAAAATATCTGTAATCATTGTAGACGTAAAGCAGGAAATAGTATGCACACTGCATACTGAGAAATTTGAATGGTGTTTATGGCAACTGGGGAGAAATAGCCAAGTAATGGGACACTGGAATGGCTGTGTGGGGGAGGTACCAACATTACACTCATTTTGCTTACACATACATGTCCAGACTTTTTGACATGAAAAGTTGGCAACCCTATTCACTCTGCAATGCAAGTGTCTTCTTCTTTAAGGAGGACCTTGCATGGGTCGCATACACGCATGCCAATGCGGATGTAAATACATTCCGCACTCGCACGAGGAATTTAAGCTAGCAATTCCATCAAGAGAGAAGGTAAATGTGTGTGTGTGCACGTGGCTGTTCAGTTGAGAAAGAATGTAAGCATGTGTGTATGTGTGTCTTGTGTAATTTAATATCATTCGTTTCTGTATGACAGAGAAAGTGTGTGTGTGTGTGTGTGTGTGTGTGTGTGTGTGTGTGTGTGTGTGTGTGTGTGTGTGTGTTTGTGTGTGTGTGTGTGTGTTTGTGTGTGTGCTGCCATTTTTAGATCACTAAGTGCACCTCTCAACCTCCAGTCCCCAGCCTTCAACAGCTTCCAGCACCTCTGCATAGCAAACAAATATACATAATTTAAACACGTAAATATATTCTCTATATGTCTATATAAGTATCTCAGATCAAGTAATGCAAGTATTTCTATTGAAGTTTTTATTTTTCATTTAATACTGTGAACATGCATATAACATAGCAACTTCAAGGAAAAGAAATCAGATTACCAGTAGCTGCAGATCTAATCTAAAGATATTAAATATTGAAAAATGAATTAGATTTTAGATTTATTATTGATGGATTTGTGTATATGTATATAAATAGTTAATACTCAGTCCATAGGAGATTCTGGACAATTGTTTTGATGACTGGGGAAAACAGAATTTCACTATCAGAATAATAATTATTTATACAGCAGCCTATGACATATAAACAAGCAAGCTGCATCCCTTTTCTTTACTTCTCTTAGTCTTTAGGTATGACTACACTGCATATAAGGCAAGAAAACTATGAAGTGCCTCCAGTCTTGCTAAATGCTAACTAAACTAAAACTATGAGTAAGAAAGTCAGGATTGACATTGTTAGTATGCATAAATAAATATCTACATGTGTAGCTTCCTATTCCGCAGTGCTGTAGATGTCATCTTGCAGCAGGTTCCTATTCTACATTTATTTATTTATGTATTTATTTATTTATTTACTCACTGGGTAAGTAGACTAGCCTATTGACTCTTTTCCGCAATGACCCGAGCTCAAAGAATGGAAAATACATCACGGCCTTTCAATCAACAACATTATATACAAAATGATTACATAGCAAAATTCAAAACATAGTAAGATTAAATGCAGAAAGACTACCATTAAAAGAGCCAGTCAGAGTGCATCAAAAAACAAAAGGTATATACAAAATGCAAGCTAAGTTGTGCATAAAAGATGGTACATATCATACATATATACATGTGAACTATTTGCATGCCACATGAAAAGGCTGAGAAATGTTTATTAAATGTATTATATCATTCATGATATGGAATAGCAGGTTACCTAAACATTGTCACTGGGTGCATGCAGCAGTTGGAGAGACCACAGGGGTTCCTAGGCTAAAGGTCATGTCACTCTACTCAGTCTCATACAGACTGGTCAGAGGTGACCTGTGTTTGGCATACAAGGGCATCTCAGACTCAGCCTTGATGGAGTTGCTGCATATCCATAAGTCAAACTCCACTCATGCAACCCGCACACAAGGTCTCAACCTAGTCTGTGACATTAATAGAATGTGTTGGGGGAATAGATTTGGGTCACAATGACTCACCCATCTGTGGAATACACTTCCTCTCCATGTCAAGCAGAGTACTTCACTAGCCCTCTTTAAGAGGAACCTGGACGACTAGATGGGAAATATAAAATATACCCCGGGATCCCACCTGTGTCCCTGCTGGACAGGGAAAGCAGGTGCTGACTTTGTGGGAACATGGGTGAAATTCTTGGCTAGGCTTATAAAGGCCTCCAATCTTAAATTCATCTGAACTTGTATTAATTATTTATTGAAACCATATAAAAAAGTCAACTAATCCCACACCCAATGAGACACTGTAGCCAGAAAATTCAATAAACATTTAAAGGCCAGTGCGACATCCTTTACAGAACTACTAAAACATGAAATAAAATCTAAATCATCTCCCAAAAATCAACTCCATCAATTGCTCTCTTACACATATCCCTAGATGCATTGTAAAGAAATATCTCCTTAAATTGGAAACTAGTACTTTACTAGCAAACAACTTCCTAGCAGGTTACCTAAAATAAGTGCTAGGTATCTAGGATTCCCAGCCTCTGTTTTATTAAACAGAAGATCAACTAAGTAGTCCTACATCACATCTCTTTGAAGATCTTCACACATAATCCCTCTGCATATATAAATACATGCATATATAAATATATAGATATATATATCAGGCACAGGCAATAATGCCCTTCTACCCACCAGAATACCAAAACAATTATTCCTATAATAAATGTCCAAGTTGTTCTTAAGAATATCTGAACTAGTGCTTGCTTTACTATAAGTTAATAGTGTATTCCATGCATCACCTACTCTTTCAAAGGACCATAAAAGAGGTATCTTAGCAAGTCTATTTCCAATCTCTCCCAGCCTTCCAAAATTCTACAAAAATATATCCACTCACAAATCCTGCATTTTTTCCTAGACTAAAGACTATGCAGTCTATCACAAAAATGTTTCTGTTCCACTCATAACACAGACACAGCCCTTCAAACACTTCTGAATTCAATCAATCAAAAAGAATGGAGGACAATTAGTGTCATCACTCTTCCTGGACCTGTTAAAAGCCTTTGACACCATATCCTATCAGTTAGTGATTTCTAGACTTTCACAATTAGAGCTAGACAATCCCACAACTGAACAAGTTACCTCAGCCACTGAACCCAGAGTATCTAATGGAAAGATACATTTTCAACATGTCTTTCAGCAACAATGGGGTACTTACTCCTGGTCCTTCTGCTCCTCAATATACTCATAAACCGCAAGCCATCTGCATCTAAGCAATACTCTATAATACAGTATCTGGATAACTCTACCTACTATGCTCTGCTGCAATTATCTCTTATCTTCAAGATATAACTCCAGAAGCCTTCTTTCTATTGAATCATGGCTACAATAATCTCAACTAATATTAAATGTTAATAAAACTAAACAAATAATTGTTTACCTCAAACTCTTACCAGAAGACATAGAGGATGTGATATGCATATTCTTTAATAAAAGTAGGGTAGAAATAGGTTCGCACACAAAGGTATTCAAAACACATACTGTAAACTAAGAATGTCATACAGAGCAATTTACAGATTAAAATTGTATTACTACAACTACAATTTACTTTTGATTATCCTATAATGGGTATCCCCATCTTCTCTAACCTCAAACTTAGTTATCCCAACCAGAGCACTGCAATAACAGGATAACCATTTGGTATTAACACACCCAATAAAAGTCACCATTTTACAGCTTTTAAAAAAATAAACAGGTTAACTATGTTTAACTAAAATAGCCTATAAAATTGTCTGCCAACCAAAAAAAAAAAAAAAAATAGAACCCACCAATAGCCATTATCCTGCAATGGTACACCCTAGTCAGAGAATTAAGATCCAGAGACCAACTACTATTTAGCACACTAAAAGCAAAGAATGTTTATGGTCACTCCCTTTTCTCAGCAAAATTATCCTAAATTTGAAACAACATCCCTACTCAATTCACCTAGCCACAGAGTTACATACTTTCAAACTAAACCTAAAATTACCTCCTTCATGCTTGGCATTGACCCTTCTTCTACACACCAAGGTAATTTATTCTCAGTTATCCATATCTGATCATTTTAAACTTTAGACAACTTATGTTAGACTTCCTGCCCCTCTTTACATCACACTGTTCCAAAGCAAGGGCCATTATGAAAATCCACAACCAGCTTTATCCTTAGCTCTCTAATATCTCATGTCTCACCTACATACCCATCAGTTATACATTTCATCAATACCCTGCTGTTCTACTATACTGCTGTGCCTTATCTTACTGTTATATTTTATAATCATTTACTCTTTGTAAAGCTGTACATTTTTTTGACTGAAAAAGTATTATCTTTATGGATTTTCTTGAAAAGATTTCCATCATTGCTGACTTTCTTTGAAATGAACTTGTGTTCCTCCATTGTTTTTTATTGTTTCTTCTACTACAACTTTCAGTAACTCAAAATGTCTTGTGTAACATCAATTTTTATTGCTTTAGAGTGTATAACTTTAAATTATTTTGTATTTTGAACTTTTGGAGTTTATCTCCTCAGCCCTGTACTGGAAATCAGTTATAAGCCAGTTAGACTTTCCTACAAAACAAAAGCAAATACATCACTAAAATATGATATGGTCACTGGGGAAATTTTGTATTCTTTTTCAATAAGTGTCATCACCAACTCTGGAAGATGGAACCTCCATTTAATGTCTCATCCAAAGGATGGCACACTCAGAAATGCAGGACCCCCCCCCCCCAAAATGCTGCACTTCAATATAAACATTGAAAAATAAGTCTCTATGCCTGGCATGAAAATAGAACCTACAGTTTTCTGATATCCCAGCAGCAAAGTCGAGTTTGTTACCAAAACAGTCACTGACACTGACTGTGGATGATTAAGTCACTTATTCACAGATCTGTGTGATATTTAGAGACTGTATTAATTTAACCATGTTAAGACTTCTGTGATAAAAAAAGATATTGTTCAGGAGGTGACACACTGCATTATGGTGTAACACACACACAGACACACACATACACACACACACGCACACACACACACACATTCACACACACACACACACACACACACACACAATTGCTAAGTAAACCCACTGTTGCTAACTCCCCTGCTAGTTTTCAGAGTCAGTGTTCATGAAGATAGCTGTTACAAAGGTGGCCTCCAGGTGGCCTCTTCTACTTACTGGATATCAGCCCCAGAAGGGCAATTTAGTTTTACTTCACTATGGCATGAGTAAGTGTGAAAGTGAACATCAGTCTCAAGCATGTGAAAGTTGTCTAGGATATTATTTTTACACCTTTTGTTCCCACCAACTGTTATTTGTGAGTTCATCTAGCCCCAGCTAATCACTCCACTCACTCACTCACTCATTCATTCTTTCATTCATTCATTCATTCATTCATTCATTCATTCATTCATTCATTCATTCACTCATTCATCACTAGGGCAAAGCTCAGCTGGGAGGAGCCATGATTTAGACAGCCATTAGTGGTGATTCAAAGCTTTTTTAAAATAGCCCTATATTTTGCCCTTTGGACACACAGCTTGTGGAGACAAAGGGTGATATGCAATAGACTGTCACACTGGCTGTCCTCACTTCTGTGATGGACATTGCCAACAAGCAGTCTTGCTACCTCCCATTAAGCACATTGGTTTCTCCAGTCTCCATTGGACAAATTATACCGCTTAGTTTGTATCCTAAGAGCCCATCACATTCCTTGCCCCAGAGAGGTTAGCATGCCATGCCCCTTCACACCTCTCCCTCCTTCCTTGGCTCTTCTAGTGCCAGAGCTACTAATCAAGACCTGGTCACCTGGATAACAGTAAGGACTCAATCCCTTTGTGCTACAGAGCCAGACTAATTCTAGCATAAAAATAAACTTAATAAAGAGAATTTGTGGTTCAGAATGTGCATGGAGTTATTATCTTCTGCTGCAATGGAGGTGTATACATGATTATACATCCCACTTGCGGCTTCACCACACATGAGGCAATTCATACAGCCCACCAGTAACTTTCTTCCTTTTCCTTTCTATTTATCTATCTATCTACCTACACACACACACACACACACACACCTTAACAGAAATGTAGAACTTGTACACATATGTACACAATGACATGTACGCTTGTGTTTATGTGTTATGTTAAATGAATTTAGATGAGCATATCTATTAGTGTGTCTAATAAAACTTTTCAAACAGGCACATCTACAAACTTCTGCTTAGATATGTGTAAACAATATCAAATTCCTAAAGGATATATACCTAGAGATGAAAGAAACATAGTAGATGGATGTATACAAATAGGACATTGGCTGATAGCTGGATAGAGAGACAGGCAGGCATAAAGAGAGGTTAGTGCCCTGGCACAAGAATTGAATATTATAAACGATAAAGCAATGTTACACAATATTGTGCATTTGGAACAACTACAAAGGCTTGTATGAAATGACATCAAAATTGGTGCAGTATGATAGAAATGTCTGTAACTACTGTGTGATATAATAGTAACTAAGAAATGTACTGCTTTTCCAAGTGCAAATATGGTTTTTGGTGTTATCATACTGTTTTGTTATGTACTGTTGAACAAATGTTTATACTAAAAGAAATGTGAGTTAAAGCATTATAAGTGAAGGCATCATTTATGATATTGTTAAAAAGAGAAGACCATACAGAGAGACAAAGAGATTTGAATTTCACGGAAAAGGGAGAACTTTACTAGGAGTCAGGAGTCTTTTACTTACCAGCTGGTTGATATTTTGTATGCCAAAAAAGAGCAATGAATACTAGGAAGAATACACATAGACCCAAGTGTAAAAATACTAGCATTTACCAAGAATTGTTTGAATATTCCGTTGCAAGTGGAAACGGACTCATAAGAATTTATGTTTGTTGTTAACAAGCAAAGCTTTGCTTTTATTCTGTTTATTTGTCACTGTAAAGTGCACTGATCTGGTAAACTGCTTCCAGTGTCTTTAACCAACTACATTTGCGTTTTCTTTTCAGGCAGGCAAAATTTGGTTATCCAAACTGTAGTATGTTGCCCCTGCTTCACAGTATGCAGTGCATATAAAGTTGAAATGCGTTTCTTCAACTGAGAAGAGAATGAAATATATTTCCCTAAATGAGGAGACTGAGACTTACTTTCTAGTAACTGTTATGCTTTTGCTTTGTTCAAAATGGAAAATGTTGTGGAAACTGTTGCATGGAACAGCATAACCTTGGCACTGTCCATGTTGACCTTTCAGGTGAAGAATGGATCTACCAACAAACAGCTGGACAAATTTCAAAAACAAATATATTTATTAAAATCTTTACTGTTCATTCCAAAGATACCTAAACACTGATAGGCTTTGCAAAGTTTACATAACTGAGCAATATAAGCTGACTTAGGATCGCAGACAAGGACTACGGGGAGAATTCAGTAAGATGCATACACGAGAGCAAAAGGTTTTAGATTCACTAAGCACTGCTTAGCAGTGCACAAGGACATGCAAATAAGGAAAGTTCCATGTAACGCAAATGACTTCATAAGCAGGTGAAGCAATCTAACAAGCATAAAGGCAGTGTCTGTAGTGTACGCGGAGGTTTTCCACATACAGGAGTGTCCACAAAATGAAGGGGATATAAAATTCCACAAATATGGACATAACTGTGAAAATGTATTGCTGAGATCTGAAAATGCAAGGGAATATGTAAAAATACATTTTTAAATGATTTCGGCATGTTTGCTATGTGCAACACAGTGCACAAACATGCCTAATTGAAAAATAAAAAAGGAAAAGGAGTATTTTATAATACTTGTCAGAAATGTGTTATAGGACGTTGCTGCAGGACTGTACAATGGTGCATTGGTGCTGTTGCCTAGGTCATATGGGTAGTTACCAGGCTGCCAGCACAGACATGTATGCAAATGAGGTGAATTTGCTGAATCTCTAAAAGGAGTAACCGTGTCTGTAAATCCCTTCCATGTAGGCTTCTACATCACATTGATATTACCACTGGATGTGGATGCCAGCCAGGGGTGGGTGATGTATAAGACCCTGTGAGTGTGGTTTTGCTGCACACTGCATAGCTGAGTGTGTTCACATGAAGCTTAATATGTACATGCAGCAGAGTACTCATGTGACAATGATGGTTCTTAAGGAGTGAATAAGCTATGCTGAGTGATGAGGTGGACAGTGGCATGACGCGCACCAAAGTAGGGCCATTAAATTATGTTAATTACAATTTAGGCAGGTGAAATGCATAATAAGTAGCCAACTACACGTGGTGGACCTACAGCAGACCTGTATAAAGTATGCACACACAATACAATCAGTTTTTCCCCAAGTGCTCTTAAGCATTGGAGTACTGACTTGGAAATTTTAACCTATGAGATAATGTTCGGGGCTGCTGCAGCTATACTGCAGCTGCATGTACTAATGGCTGAAATCAATGCTGCTGGTGCTGCTGACAACAGGCCTAGGCTGAAAACGAGAAGAGTGTTTAGGCCCAGGGTAACCTTCCAGGAACTAGATGACCTGGAGATTGTAGAGCATTACAGGGTGGACGGGGACATATTACAAGAGCTCACTGAGCTCTGCCACCCTCAACTCAGAGCCAGAGCCAACACAGGGGAACCCATCCTAGTGGAGACAAAGGCATGTGTGGCCCTTAGGATACTAGCTACAGGATTATTTCAAAGACTGACTGGGGACATGAAGGGGGTCTCACAGGGATCTGCATCCAGAATACACCACCTGATCTTGGATACTATGCTCCCACATGCCAGTGAGCACATATCTTTCCCCCTCCCCCCTGAGGCGAGGCCAGCAATATGCAACAGTTCTACCAAGCAGCACACTACCTTGTGGTACGGGGTGCCATAAATGGCACCCATGTACACATCAAGGCTCCACCTGGTGAGCAGGGTAGAATCTATGTTAACTGCAATGGGTGCAATGCCATAAACTGCCAGGTCGTGTGCAATGCCCAGGGGATTATCCTGAATTTGTGTGCTGGCAACCCTGGCAGTTATCATGATTCCCATATCTGATGAACATCACAGCTGTACCACATGTTTACTGGGGAGATATCCCACATGGCCATTTATGTCCATTTACTGGGGAATACTGGCTATGACCTGGAACCATGGATGATGACACTCATCAGAAATGCACCCACACCCACAGAAGAGCACCATAATGAGGCACATGCCCAAACTAGGAACATCATAGAGCATGTATTTGGGCTGCTGAAGTCATTGTTCCAGTGCCTAGGTATATCTAGGGAGCCCTGCAGTATTCTCCAGCCACATCTGCACATATATTCACAGTATGCAATGTGCTTCTCAATATGATCCTGTGGAAACAGCTGCAGCTGGAGCAGCAAAGGGAATACTCAGCCCCCACCAGTGTCTAGGTCACCACAGCCACAGTCACAGGAGGATTCGGAGGAGGAACCCCCTGCTGATGTCTCTGTAGGCAGACATAGGCATGCTCAGTACACCTTGGCATCAGCTAAAAGGCAATGCATAGCACATTCACTGACAATCTAGGGCCCTAGGGACTGACACCTTACTCCTACTGACATGCAGAATTTAAAAA
This sequence comes from Protopterus annectens, assembly GCF_019279795.1. NCBI lineage: Eukaryota > Metazoa > Chordata > Ceratodontiformes > Protopteridae > Protopterus > Protopterus annectens. The sequence goes on from NC_056727.1 coordinate 1,017,120,249, forward strand.
TGATGGCAGGCAACCCACACATTCTGTACTTACTCATGTATTGGCTGTGTATTGTTTGCATCAAACAGAGTCAGCCCTGATCTATGGTTGTGTCAGTTGCTGCATTTGCAAGGTAAGTCCATGTCTTCCACAGTACTTGTAAGGATTATTATGATATGGCATTGTATGTATGGTTCTGCTGTATTATGCAAGTAAATATAGTGGGCTACTTGCACAGAAATTCCATCCACATAGGACTACAGATACCCATTCCACTGCCTTGTTTCCAGGATTATTCACTAGGCCTCAGGCATAGAAATCTCATGAAAACCTTCTGCAACAGATTACTGGTACATCTGTCAAGGGAGATGTTAGACAGTGTGGTGACATGATAATCAGGTTACTGTGTATCCCAGCAGAACAAGTGGTGGTCTTCTACCACCCCCAACACAGCAGTCTTCCCTTGTAACTGCTGTAGCACAAACTCAGTAGTGTTATAGCAGCATGCCAGGCAGTCTCAGGACAGTAGCAAATAAATTGATCATACATTCTATATCTTACTTAGCACAGGAATAACTACATATATATGTCTGCAGTTGAATATGTGATGAATGTTTGCTATCAAGTAGCCTATGTGGCTCAAAAGACTATGTCAATTAGTTTGTGTAGTGGTATTCAGGGTTCTAATCCAGACATACCCACTTAGTTTGGATTTAAGGTAGTATTACCTTTTGTTTTACAGACTGTCAGTCTTGTGCGCGGTGCAATATTATTAACCTTTGTGACAGATTAATTACATCACACAACTGAAGAAAGTCGTAGCCAAGTTCAATGACTAGCAGCAGTGCAGAAACAAATGTCATATTTTATGTGTAACACACAAATCCTGGACTAGAGTACAGGTAGGCGTGTGCTGGAATCAGGTTATAACTAGCAACCCACCCACTGGGCATTCTCATACACTTAGTTAAGCAGAGGGGAAAGTCTGTTGCTCCACACTCAGAATGAGTTGTTATATTTAGATATGTGTACAGATACATATATGTATACATATTCTGTATATCAGTATATCACTCTCCCTATATATATATATATATATATATATATATATATATATATACACACACACACACACACACACACACACACACACACACACACACACACACACACATAGTTACATCCCTGTTATCTACAGATATATGCCTCTGTATGTCTGTATTGTCCTACATACCCTGATACTGGTGATTAAAACTGCAGTATGACACATATATATAATGTTGCGTAAAGGAACACATGTAAGGGTTCAACATTATATAATGCACTTCTCTACATCCCCCATGCCTGCTGGATGTCACAACACATGCACCAACAGATGAACCAGTGGTGTTATGTAACATGTTGTGTATGCATGCATTGAGAGGGCACATTGTTTTGCCCACATGCTTGAACATCCAAATGCAAATAGCCACATATGGGCAAAATGGCTACTGTAGACACATAGCTAGTATAAACAGCAGTTATCTGACTGCAAGGCCACTAGATGCAGAGAACACTTGAGAAGCAATGTCACTCTGCAGCCCACACATGCTGTTCAATACAAACCTAGTTTATGTACTCCACTAGTATTTGCCTGCAGTCATATATGAAACAGGCCTGAGCTGAGGTGTGTGCCGTAAATACTGTGATCTGTAGTGTGTAATACCTAGATAGCTAGGGGTTCTAATCTCACTCTGGTCCACTTTCTATGTGTGTGCATACATCCTCCTGGATAACAACTGGGAATCCCACAATTCAACTGGCCCTTGCATGTGCTGCTGGCCTTCAAACCCTTCTCTTCCACAAGGCCTGCTGATGTCATAGGTTCATAGGTGTTTACTAGGCTAATGACAGCAAGGGCCTTTTTAAGCCTAGCCATGCATCCCAAATATCGGAAAAATTGTGATACCCTTGATAAGCGCAAGCATGGGCCTTGGAGATAAACCATTTACAGATTACCCGTGTCCCTTAGAGAGACAGCCAAACCAGGGATGAATTTCCAGTTTCCCATTCAGTTGTTCAAGTTGCTCTTAAATTGGGTTAGGGAGCAACTCTGCTTCACATGGATGGGGAGCCTGCTCCATAGACATGGTAGTCTCTGTGATACATAGCTATCTCTTCAGTAGGTCGTATTTATATCACAGACAAGGTTTAAGTCTCTAGAATGGGTAATTCTGGTGCTGCTTGTTTTGTGGATATTCAGGAGATCCATCAGAGTGGGGTCTGACAATGCCCTGTATCCCAAGCATAGATCTCCCCTCAAAAGCCTGTAGGAGACAGAATAGGGTGTTGAGGCAATCTGCATAGGACATTTTACTTACACCCTGTATTCTTTCAGTGAGGAACCTCTGTTGACATTCCAATTGTTGGATATGCCTGGTTAGGTACATACCAAAGGGGTATTGCACTCAATGACGGGTATGATGAATGCTGACTACAGTGGAACAATGAATTCCTTGGAACTAAATGTTATATCTTTGTTTCTATGTTGTGCAACATAGAATGATTTCCTCAACACTGTAGACATGAGATATTCAAAGGCTGGACTACTATCTATGTGTGTCCATAAGTCCCTGACTACTGGGTCAACTTTAAGTAGTGTATTTTCAATATGATAGTTACCACGGATGGATGACTTCCCAAAGGATACTATTATGCATTTTCTGGCATTTAGTTTTAGTCCATGGCTCAGACAGCAGTTGTTTGTCTGTGTCAGCCCCTCCTGGAGAACATTTGTGCCAGAGTGAGGTTCAATTACAGCTCCTAATTTGCAATAATCTATAAATTTAGTCAGCCAGATACCACTAACATTGGCCTTGTCTTCTGAGAAGTAAATGCAAAAAAGGAGTGGTCCAAGAACTGATCGTTGAGGGACTCCACTCATGACTGGCCTCTTTGTAGAGGTGGACTCCCCAATTTTAACTTCCTGGGTATGTCTGTGATCCAGTTGGCTATTCACTGGGTGACATATGGGTTTGTACCTAACCTCTTGAGTTTGTCAACAATGCCCAAGTGGAGTATAGTTTCAAATGCCTTGGCCAGGTCAAGGTAGGCAGTGTGAGCAATTTTGCCCTCATCCATTGCTTTGGTGACCCTCTCAAAGACATCCACCAGGTTAAGTAGCCATGATCTGCCCTTGACGAAACCAAACTAGGTTGGATCTAGTGTCTTGAGGTTTACTATATCCTATTGATCATCTCCATGGTAATTATTTCCATTGTTTTACATATAAGACTAGAGAGATTAGGGTCTGTAGTTTCTGGGGTCTGCAGATAACCCACCTCAGTTCAGAGGGATGACTATTGCCTTCCTCCATTCATGAGGCACAAAGCCTGTTTGGAGGCTATAGTTAAATAGTAATTCCAGAAGCCCTAAGGTCATGTTTTATGCTATTTAGAAAGCATCCTAAGATAGTGTCTGGGCCCATTGATGCATTCTTCTTGGTCTTAGAGAGACCATTTAGGACCTGCTCCCTAGTCATAGTAGCGGCAGTTATATTTGGTGATATTTCCTGAGGGAAGATTGAGGGGGAGAGAGGTGTAAGGTTGGAGCTGAATTTATCAGCCAGGAGGTTTGCTATATCTTCTGGCTCAGTATAAGTGGCTCCATTTACAATGAGCTCTGCACACAATTGTGTATTGCCTTTGAGGTTGCAGACATAGCTAAAGAATGCTTTGTAGTTTCCTTAGCCTGGCAGGCCAAACTTACCTCAAATTTTGCCTTGGTACACTTTATTTGTCCTCTGAGTTGTTTATTTAGTTTGATGAGAGTGCCTTTAGCCTGCTGGGCACTGCGCCTCCTTATTTTTGCCATGATTTTGTTCCACCAGTGTGGCTTGTTTTTGAGTTAGTTCTGCAATTCCTCTTGGTGGGTACAGCTGCCTCTATGCAGCTATTAGCATGCTTGTACAAGGTTTCTGTAAACAGTTCTGCATAGGCAGCAGTGTTCTTGGGGTTTATGGGGGCTTGGCATTTTGCCAGGTTCTCAATTAATAGCAGGAGGTTAGCCTTAGAACAGTTCCTGAATATTCCAGGTTTAGCTGGGGGTCCAGGTTTTGCTTTTACTTTAAAGGAGACCATTTTGTTGTCTGACTTTAGCAGGGAAGGCATTAAAGAAGGGGTTGTGCAGCACTCTCCCATATTAGTGAGGACCAGATCTAGTATGGTTGCACCCCTGGTTGGTGTACTGACTATCTGGTCCAGGGAGTTTGTGTTTACAAAATCCATGAATCTCTGTGCCTGTACATTTGGTGTTGTATAGGATTCCCAGTTAATAGTGGGGCAATTTAAGTCACCCATGAATATGGCATTGGGTTGGATGGTTAGTGTTTTTAATAAGTTTAAATACATGGTAGAGGTTTCCTTGCTCATAGAGTGGGACCTATAGCTTGCAAGGAAGTGGTATTGGATTTTGCCTATGGGTATTTGAACATGGAGCAGCTCATGTGCATTATCCTGTTTGAACAGCCTTAAAGTATATTTATTTTTGATGTAAATAGAGACTCCTCTACCTTTAGTCTCTGCCTGTGAAGTAGTTGGTCTAAATCGGTGGAAGGCATTATTACCTTGCACTGTTGATGTGCTTTCCATGGCTTTAAACCATGTCTCAGTGACTGTACAGATGTTAGCATTCTCTAGGTAAAGAGAACTTCTAGGGAGTGAGTTTTTTTGTCTAGGCTCCTAGCACTGAGCAGTGATACCTTTAGATTTTCTTGGTTTTGATTTGATATGCTATGTCAGAAGTACTTTCATTCTGGCATTGCCTAAAAAAGGCACTATGGGGGAAGACAATGTTTTAGCTAATATTCAAAAGCCTAGAGTGGAGAGGTGCAGACCACCTCTGGCAAAGCAGCGTGGTCTGTTGACCATCTCTTCCATGCTGACAAATACTGCACCCCCTTAGAATGATACCAGAAACTAAGTCAGTTATTAAAGTCAATTATCCTTTGTTTGTATTGTGGCATCATTCTTGGAGAAGGTAAAATGCTAGGCTCATACCAGACTGAGACACATATTTCATGAGCTCCATGATGTCTCTCTTCAGGTAATCTACAGAAGTAAATATCAGGTCATTTACTCATGTGCCTTAACACTACAAATTGCCATAGTAATGTCAGAAATAAGCCATGGCATGTGCTGTAAATACTGTCATCTGTACTGTGTAACACTAAATAGGTAGGGGTTCTAATTTCACTCAGGTCCACATGTTGTGTTTGTTTGTGCATCCTCTGCAAAATAAATGTGATCATCACACTGACATAGACAGAGGTGGGGTTTTGCAGTATTCTGGCTGTTGCAGGTGACATGTGCCTACAAAGTCCTGACCAGAACAATACTTGCTAATGTCATTTACCATAACATTACCTAAAAAGATGTTAACAGCACACTTGAGGTGTGGCGCATGCATCAAGTACTGTGATCTTTAGTGTGTACCACTAGATAGGTAAGTGCTCTAATCTAATTGCCGCCAACTTGAACTGTGTATGCTGTGCACTGTTCTGTATATATGAATTGAAAGAGGTACTATTCTCACTGTAGCCAAGTGTGTCTGTGTATGTTACAGCATTTTACTACAGTGTATGGGATCATGGGACCATTGGACAACAGTAGCCTAATGGGTATAGATGACATAAAATTCTAGTCATGTTTTAACCCTTATTTACACAATCAGCACATATTGCCCCTGTCCACAAGAGTCACACGCAGAAGCCCTGTGGTGTCATGACAGTCATCCATGCAATCATACTGATTGCATCTGTGGCGGGCGGGACAATGAGGTACACTGTTTGCCATGGGAGGCTGTTTCAACAGTTTGTGGCAGTGTGGTACACATATCTCCCCCACCAGTGTGTATTATTAATGTCACATACCAGGTTATGGGACCTGATAACATCCCAGGCTGCAGCCTACATGAACACAGGCAGGGACTTGCAGCACATTTAGATGCTCTATTTAGTCAAAGCCTGAGCATCGGCTTTGTCCCAGCTGAGTGGAGGACAGCCACTGTCATCCCTTTGCACAAAGATGGAGCATTCACTGATTCAGAAAATTATAGACCCATTAGCCTAACTAGCCTGATCTGCAAGGTCATGGGATGGAGTATCATGTAACTCATCAACTAGGACATTGGCAACCTCCAAACACTCAATCTCATACAATTTGGTTTCATCAGGGTAGGTCAAGCCTGTTAAATTTGTTCGGCTTCTTTGAGACAGTCTCCAAAGCCATGGATAAGTGGAAGATGGTGCACCTACCTTGACCTGGCCAAACCCTTCAATATTATTCCCCACTTGGGTACAATAGATAAACTCTCTCAATTAGGCATCACTCTGTATATTATCAGATGGGTACCAAACTGTCTGACTGACAGAACCCACCAAGTCAAAAAAGTGGAAGCCACTACAAGCAGTAAACCCATAATGAGTAGTGTATGCCAGGGATTGGTCCTGGAGGCTATGTTGTTTGGTATATAGCTTTCTGAGGTGCAGGCCAAACTCAGTGGGCTATGGCTGACCAAATTTGTAGATGACTGCAAGCTGGTCACTGTCATCAATTCCCCTAGTGATGTGGACATCCTCCAAGAGGGTCTCACCCAAACAAATGCCTGGTTCCAGAAACATAGCCTCAAACTGAATGCTAAAAAATGCTTCATCATCCCCTTTGAGGAGATGGATTTTCCCATAAATTATTACGATAATAACAAGAACCTAAGCAACCAATCAGTCATGTGGGACCTGGGCACCCAGGTTGATAACAAACTGACTTTTGACCATCATATTGCATCTGATGTACAGAAAGCTTTCTACATAGCCCACCTCATTAGGAAGGGTATCTCATCCAGGGACAAAGAGGTCATAACATCCCTGTATTCTTCCCTTATAAGACCCATTATTGAGTACAGTGCCCCTTTTGGCATGTACCTCACAAAGCACATGCAGCAGCTGGAGAGACCACAGAGGTTCACACCAGGATAATCCAGGGCCACAAACTTCTAACCCATACAGATAGGCTAAAAGCTCTGTCCCTTTACTCAGTCTCATATATAAACTCCTCAGAGGTGGCCTTCATCTGACATACACAGTAATCAGCCTTGATGGGACTGCTGCACATATGAAAATCAAGCTCCACCTGAGTAACCCACATGCGCAACCTCAACCTAGCCTGTGAAATCCATAGGACTTGATGGGACAGATTTGTGCCCCAGTGACTCCCCCTTCTGTGGAATAGGCCTCCTCTCAACTTAAAGCTGAGTATCTCATTAACCCATTGTAAGTGCAACCTGGATAACTAGATGTAGAAGAGAAAATACAGCCCTGGGATTCCACTTGTGTCCCTGTCTGACAGGGGCATCGGGTGCAAACATGTCAGAACACAGGCTAAATTCTTGGGCAGGCTTGTAAGGTCTCCAGGGCCAATAGCCTAGTAACTTCCCATGATATTATGATCCTATGTCCTACAATGGGCAATACATGTAACATTCTACTCACAGAGTTGAAGCATGTCCAGTACAGCAGGGTCACACAATGTCCTGTATGCAAGGCAGAGATCACTTCTGAGTGGTCTATATGACACAGGGTGCAATGACAGTAATTGCACATGATCCCTGTAGTGTTCCCTAGTGAGGAAAATTTGTGTTGTGTCCAATTGCTGTTGGTGCTTGCAAAAGTACATGAGAAAATGGTCATTGCAGTGAAATATTGGCATACTGAGGGAAGAGCATACAGAGGTTATAAACACAGCATTATCAAGTGACAGTGCCCTCACTAATGACATGAGCATGATATACTACCCATCTTACCCCTGTGGAGACATGGTGATCTATGGTAAAGTAGGTGTTAACCTGTGTGGCCAGGTCTGTGTGCCCATGTATATCACCCTTGAGTATATATATCAGGTGTGGCTAATGAAGTGCTACTTACCAGAAACATTGCTGTCATCAATGGAAATTATACTACATACACATTTGCATGGGGCTATGGACATGAGTATGCAAACAGGCATATGTTCATGAAGACCCACTTGTGGGACAGTGACATAACTGGGAGATTGTATTACGGTTCTCAGTTTGCTGTGCCATGAGGTGTTTCTTGTTCTCCTGTCAACTACAGCCAAGTGTATGCATTTGTACAGGTGGCACACCTTTCAGTGAAGATGTGGATGTCTGTGCATACCCAGAGAATTTGCTCAACTCTGTGGTCATTACTCTGGCCTTGCTAGTCTGCAGTGCCTGTCAGGCTACCAGGCAGCACACTGGATGTTGTGTGACATGATGTGGGAACACAGACATGTGTTCCCATTACATAAATGTACAGTCTGATATACATAGGACAGGTGTTGGTACACACTCTTTAGCCAAAGGTGCCCACCCCTCTGCAGTACACTTCAGATCCATGGCATGCAGACATGCACCATGAAGATGATGATGATCAGGTTTCATGAAATGCTGTAACACTCTGACCTAACTGGGATCATTGCCACTGTGGTGTTTGCCCGAGCAACCTTGCACATGTATGTCACAGGACATTGTATATCATAGTCTGACACTGCAGTTGTGGTCCAACTCACCATCTGCACATTACCCTACTGAAAATCAAGAACCCTGGAATACTAGGCATAATGCATGCCACACTGTAATGATCACTCTGATTGCTACTCAAGGCATCTACCTGGTAAAGAGTATGTCAAGACTACAGAGCCTCGCATGAAGTGGGACAACTATGTGAAAGAAAATACAGGCTATAGCCTGCACCTAATGTGGAGTTTGGTACTAACATTTTGCTTTTGGTGAAAGATGAGGTGCAGGGGCATGGTATCCCAAAAGAGAGTGGTTGTGCTGACACCAGCAGTTGTAATAGCCAGGCACTAGCAATTCAGGGGGCCCCCCTCTTGTCAGCATTCCTCACAAGATAATTGTGTCAGCACAGTACACACTGCTTGAGTGGTGTGCAGCTGTTGGTAACTGAGTGAACAGCACCTTCATACCTTTCCCAGTGTGTACATATGAATCCACCCCCCACTGCTTGTCTGTGGTCTCTACAGACACAGACATGTTGGTAGACTACCTTCTTGGAAACCATGCTGGAATTAAAGTCTATACATAGTTGCACACAGAGCAAGTAGCATGCAGTGGCAACTGGTGTCCCCAGATGTCGCAGTAGTGGCACATTTAGAGCCATGAAAATTACCATGGAAATGATCACTAACAATGTAGTACACCTGCAGACTCTGGCCTAAATGCAGTTTGTGTTGTCAAGGCTAGATTTGGCCTTCCCTAAGCTTTGTACTGAATTCATTGTTACAGATTGCAATGTATGAGAGGATAATGACTCACTCCACCCATCATGACCTGACAACACATTCATCAAAATTAGGCCATCAGACATTGTGGATACACTGCAGAGGTGTTTTACAAACTTGCATGTCAGCCATTGGATAGCCAAGTGTCTGACAGTCATTATCTGGAAAGATAGGTTTTTGTAGGCCAGCGGTACAGTGAGCCCAGTCACCAGTGGACTTCCCACACACATCGTTCATGGGGCTACACCTTCTAGCCATTCCCTTTTCTGCAGTCATGGCCACTGTCAGTGACCTCTGATTGGCTACATTTGCAGATAATTGCAAATAAGGGACTGTCATTGTTTCACACACACAACCAACAATTACACATGATGGGCTGACACACACATTTAGTTGCTGTCAGAGCCATTGACAAATACTACATGCCAAGATATGCACACTACTATACTTTTGTCAGTCAGCCACTCCCTGGACAATGCCATATTGTCTGCTCACATCCAACAGTTGACCTAGTAGGCAGGGACTTTGGACAGAGAGAGAGAGATGTAGCCTTCGACTTCCACTGGTCAGTAACATGTGCGACTACATGCACTGTTGTACAACCTATAGATAAAGGTATGACATGTTAATCCTAGAATGTCATTGTTACACTGTATGTGGCACTTATCACAACTAACATTGAGTGTAATGACACCTGTGGTATGTAAGTACACAGGTATAGCTAACACCTGTAACAGCCAGAGAGGTCCCTCAGTAACCCAATACAAAGTGTGCATAGCATGTCCAATGCAGAATGTGTCATAACCAAATTGTGTATTCTGTCCACTACATGCTTTCAAAGGGAGATGTATGGCTGCCATACAGGGAGCTGTCAGCTCCCACTGTGTACACCCTGCACATACAAGAAAGGACTAGTATGGGCTACACCTGTTGTACACAGCTGCACCTTGAATCTGGCATAAATAGGCCATGCTGGGTAGACAGATATGTAACCATGACACTACATGCTACATGTAACATGCCCCACATCCATGTGAGCAACACCTTTGCTGGAATGCACATCATGTGTAAGTAACACAAAGGGATGCAGAACAAGGCAATCATAACTGGATGAGGACAAATGTCTGTAGTGGACACAGGGTTGTAGATAGTATATCTCCTATGCCATGGCTTGTAGATGTGTCAGCTCCCAGAACCCTGCTTACATTTCTCAAGGAAACCACATCATGTCAGAGATTACAGATGCAGGAGTAGGCTGCATGACACTATTGTCCCTGTTAACCTGTGATACACATATGAAGCTATGAAGCCATGCACCTCTACTGCTTTACCTTTGTGAAGACATTTTTATTCTGTGCTGAAATTCCTTCCTGTGCTCTGATGGTTACTGGTTTGTTGTAGCACTGTAGCCATAGATGTGTCCCAAAAGATCCAGAATCTTAAACGTAAAGAGGTCTATGAGAAACTGTTCATTTTGTAAGTATACAGCCGTTACATCATCCAACTTAATCTACACAGTATAATATGGTGTACTCAGCAGATGTCTATCAGTGACCAGTACAAGTAGCATGTGAAAGGCAACAGTGGATTAAAGGACTACATAACAATTTAGGTAGTCACCCTGTGCATCAGACACATAGCTTCATTTCCCTGCATCGAAGACAAGGATGACATGGATGTGGCTCAGATATCATCATTTGCACAGGATGTTGTGTGGTGTTGCAGGAGGCCAAGGCTGACCCAATAGGTTGGCAAGTGTGTGTGTGAGTCAGGAAGGGAATCAGGCAAGATGGCTCAAACAAATGCCCTACACTGACCGCCTCAAAAAACTCCAGCTTTACTCTGTAGCATATTGCTTACTCCGAGGTGATATCTGCCTAACATATAAAGCTATGTCAAACCCAGAGCTGTTGGACATGCTACACCTAAAGAAATCCCAATCCCTCCGAGCTACACACTCTAGGGACCTAAACCTTGTCACCACAATAAACAGGACATGATGGAGAGAGAGAGATTCCTGTCCCAGAGACTTCCCATACTCTGGAACAGGTTACCCATCTATGTCAAGCAAAGTTCTTCATTAGCACTCTTCAAGAAAAATCTTGATGAGTGGATGGGAAATGGGAAATACACCCCGGGGATCACTTATGTGTCTCTGCTCAACAGTGGCATAGGAAAATAACTTTCTTGTGTGGAGTAAGTCAGGGAACCTTGTTGGCTAGGCTTACGTAGGCCCTTGGGCCAATAGCCTAGTACCTACCTATGATCCTATGAACCTATTGACCATGGAATGTGCCATGTGTGTCTATAGGTGACCTGATTGTGATAGACATGTATGAGTGTTTGTGTGAACACAGTCAAGCTCAGTGCTAGCCCTACATGACTTTATGTTTTACAGCTTTGAACCATGCATGGAATAAATGACAGTTCACGGTCTCCACCTCCAAACATGGGAATTGCCTCTGCTAGGAGTTGCACTGGCACCTCTATGCCCATGGTCAGAAGTGGTGCTACTACCTGTGGGTTACTGCTGTCTACTGGGACCATGTCCTCCATGGGAATGCCCAGGACCACACAAGCCCATGGCCTTCCATGTCTTGGTATGGACAACACATTCACCTCTGGAGTGGTAGATGTACTGCCACTACAGGAGCGTGAGTGAGCATGGCCACATGGACTCTCAGCTGATGTAGTTGCTAAACTATGTCCACAGGTCTCATGCTCAACTCCAACAAGATGTTCCATCACAGACAATGACTGTTCCTAGACAGATAATCTGCGATCTCTCTCTCAGACTACTTTCTTTCCATCGGGTCAGTCAGCCGATCCAGGGTATCAGCAATGTCATGGAGGCAGTCAAGTATAGCAGACTGTGCTGCATCCATAACCCTGAGCATTCATTTGGAGGTCCTTTCAGAATGTGCCTGTGCCTCTACAATGGCCCTAGACATATGCCAAGTGACATATGATGGGATACCTGCAACAGGTAGTAGAAGAACAGCAGCCCTCCTATGAGCATCCCTATCAATCTGCCTGTGTGGAACCTTGCCACCTCTTTGGCTATGGCCAGTATCAGCACTCACTGCAGCCATAGTACCCGCACTTTCCTGTTCAATGTCCCCACCCTCTGCCTGTCCAATATCTGTGGCTTCAGGGGACTGGGTATGCATAGGCATACTGAGTGTGCACGGTGATAATGAGGGCGGAAGAGGGATGCCAGCCTCTGTGACAGATTCAGGCCCTGCAACCCCCCATGCCTCACTTTGGCCACCATCACCATCAGAGTCTGAAGAGACCCTGACATCAGGTTGTGAGGAGGACAGAGGCCAAACTCCCTGGTCACCTGTGATAAAAGGGAAAAGTTGTACATTAGTACATGCTCTACTATGCTCTACAGTACTATCTTGTAATATATGTCAAGCTGTATGCAATGCTATCAGTATTACAGACTTGTCTAAACTTCCCTCATATACTATGACCTGAGGACATTATTTTCTAAAAAAAACTTCTGTAGTTGCTTGTAAATAATAAGCTCCTTATTCAAGAATCTCATGAGCAACAATGATGTACACTGCTGACATTTGTCAACACTCTGCACAGCTGACACATAAGACAATCTGAACTGCCCTACATATACTGCAAATCTATCAGTATGGTCACAAATACAAGGCATAGGTATGACTGTAAACTGTGTTCCATTGGTAAAACTCTGTGAGGCTGGCAGTCATGCAGACAGTACATCAATCCAGCCAGCAAGCCTGGGATGACACTTTAGCAAGTACAATGCATTCGATCTACATCTGTATCACAACAGTGTTAGGCTTACTATGAGCAGGTTCATGGTCATGTATGATTCCTGATGGTCCTGTGAAAGATTCAGAGAGAAGGAATGTAAATAGCAACCCATGTTGCACTATGACAGGTTAATACATCCACAGATCTCACATTTACATGTTACTATGTTAGTTGATATGTAGGTTGGAATCTGGCCATGAGATTCACATTGCAACTGACTCCCCCCCCAAAAAATAATACCAGACACCCACATAAAAGTATGAACAGAATGAAACACCAAATGCTACAGTATTCCAATACTTAGCCACCTAAGCATACCTGGATGGTCCCCTTGTGCGGAAATGGTGGCACCCACATCCACTACATACTGTGCGATGGATTCCGGGAACTGCCCTGTGTTCTTAGGTTTGCCAGGAATTCCTCTGTGGCTGACAGTGGTTGTTCCTCTGCAGGCCCTCCACCGGTGACACTGCTGTTCTGAGGGTGGAATTTATGATGTCAGGATCACATATGTGGCAGTATAGTATGTAGAGATACAGCAATAACAGATGGCTACCAGTAATCACTGCTTGGTTACACATCTCACATTTGACACCATGCAAACACAGTAAGGGTGTGGATGTGAGTAGGATAGTGACAGTACTCATCTATCCCTGCTTGTGCAATGACAGACACTGTTGTATGGTCAGACAACCAGCACAAAAGTCCATTAAGTTGTGGCACGTATGTGTAACCCCCCCCCCCCACCGTAATATCTAAAACAAGCAGTGCCACATAAATAGCAGAGTAGTGTTACCACCTCTATCAACATGAAATTCCCAGGAGACTGGTATACCTATGTAACAGACAGCATTCTACCTGTACTGTACACTAGTTGCTCTGTAGGTGTAACCCATCTGCAGATCAATGACATGTCATCAGTACAGTTCCACACAAGGCTTACTGCTTTAATCACCATTACACCTAAGTACATGGACAGATTTGCATCATGTTGGAAACAAAATGTTTACATAGAGCAGCAGTTATGAGAGAGCTTGCAACTACGAGGATACCCTCCACTAAGTAATAAGGACTTACTACCCTCTCAGTGAAGACATCCTTGAACTACTCCCAAGTTCCTTCATCTCTATTCCTCAAATCACCACTAAAAGAAGAAGCCTCAGTGTATGTACCTTCAACTAACATTTGTGTAATCCAGCTAAACAGTTTGAGTTAATATTCTCCACCTTCAGCGAGCGTGATAAGCAGCCTACCATAGTCCGCTCCCTGAAATCCCCATTACAGTTTTTCACTGCTTACTCAAATTGCCCGCAGCTGAAAAACAGTCCGATATATTTATACAAGTTCTTCCAGCAGTACTATATGTTGCCATTTTTTGCCAATAGAGGGCAGCATACACCCACTTCTAGAGGGTTAAGGTACATTCTTACTGTGTCCCTTCACTACTGTTTTACTATAACTATCCCTCTCCCTCACCTGTGTATATCTGTGGAATACCCACTACATTCTTGAGTTTTTTTTCCCCCACATTCTACTGAAATCCTACCCTAAAACAAACAGAATCTCCTGTAGGAAAGTAGTTAAATATCTTACCTGCATTCCAGTCACTGATACTTTTTTTCACAACAATCTCCTTCTTGGGTCTGCCTGCTCCGTTCGCCCTGTGGGCGAACTCCGCTCCCCTCCCACCCACCCCGCATATTATTTCCTTTGTACTTCTCCTTGCAAACCACACCTCCCTAACTCATCTAATACCCCTCCAACCTACTTCCATATCCACTCCCCTTCTACCACCAACCCACACACCTCCTAGTATCTCTCACTTCCACTACTCCTCCACCTCCACATACTCCACCTTACATCATATCCTTCAGACCTCTAATCTTGCTCCCGATACCAATACTACACTGGCTCTACTCTCTCACCTCCTACCATTCACAACTACCTCCACACCACTTCTGCCCCACTAATCTCAACATAAATAAAAGCACAAATACCCATCCTACTTTACATATCTGTCCCTCCATCCTAACCTATAATACTCCATTGCCAAATATAAAATTATCCTCATCTCTCTCTGCCTCCTTCAAACAAAAAAGAAAAGCCCCCCCTCTCAAACTAGTACACTGCCTCAAACCCCTACTTCAATCCGGGGACATTCATCCCAATCCTGGCCCAACTCACCCTACCCAAGAAGATAATACTTATGTAACAAACACACCTAATCTCTCTGCCCCTAAAAAGCAAGTATCATTATATGCTATCAACCTCAGAAGTATGGTAAATAAAGTCCAGGAATTCCATGCCTGGTTGGCTACCTATACTCCAGACATAGTCATTCTAACTCAAACTTGGATGAAACCTCACTACCAAGACAGAGAAATCATCCCTCCTGGCTATAACATCCTAAGACCGGATAGACTAAAAAAAAAAGGAAGGAGGAGTAGCAATACTTTATCCTGATCACCTCTCCCTATCCAGTCCAAACCTCCAACTACCTCCTTTTCCAAACGCTTAATTCCTACTTGCCAGTTTTAAACTTAATAAGTTTACTATCATAACTGTTGCAGCTCTTTATATCCCCCCTGAAGACAGTACAAACTCTCTCAAAAATATCATATCCCACCTTTCTCAGACCATCCATAATGAAACAATCATAAAAGGTGACGTAAACATTGATTGGCTCTCAATACAAAACCCCAACCCAACCCCATCTATCAACTTACACAGATTTGAGCAGCTTATTAATATCCCATCTTTATTAATAAGTCACACCTCCCTAGCTCACTTCTAGACTGGATTCTGGTCTCCCACCCACATAACTACTATAACCCTCAGACTTTCCAAAATGCCCTTAGTGACCACTGTCCTATCATAGTGACCAGAAAAAAATTCCATTTTTCCAGACTTTCCAAGCTCATCTCCTCCCAGAATACCTCATCCTTTATCCTGGACTCCTTCATTGACCAACTCTTTAGAATTGACTGGTCTCATCTTACCACTCTCCCCTCAGATACAGTGGTCCAATCCTTTAACACCACCTTTCTCAACAATCTAAACTCTCTGGCCCCGCTTCACACAATTAGAATCAGATCCAAGACTGCTCCCTGGCTTACCAAATCTACCCTTACCCTTATGAAAAACCGAGATAGGATATGGAAATTGTGGACTAAAACAAAGACTCCTTCCCTCTTACAGTCATACAAAGAACTAAGGAATAAAATAAAGAAAGTTATCCACAAAGACAAGTCAAACTTCTATGCTAATCCTCCCACTTCCCTAAAATCTGACCCCAAAAAGTTTTGGTACTCTATCAACCACATACTAAACCAAGGAAACCCTAGCCCTCCAAACCCATGCTCAAACTTAACTCCAGAAGAAACAGCCATTACATTTAATAATCACTTTATTGACTCTATAACAAAAATAGTCAATGCTCTTCCCACCAGGAAAAAAGACAAGGATTCCCCACTCCCATCTTCTACTACTAATCCATCCAATTCCTTTTCTCTTACATCAATTTCTACTAACTACATAAAATCCTTACTATCCAAACTTAAACCCTGCGCCCCCTCAGCTGACAACCTACCCAACTATTTCCTACAGATTGCTGCTGAACCCATAGCCTATCCAGTTTATATACTCATCAACTGCTCTATCACTGAATCTCATGTCCCAGCATTATGGAAAAAATTCTTCACACTACCCATACATAAAGGTGGCAATTCCTCTGATATAGCTAATTTCAGACCAATTGCCATACCCTCTCCTCTATCAAAAAGTCTAGAGAAATGCATCCACAAGCAAGTAATGCATTACCTTTTACACGAAAACCTTCTCACAAATACTCAACGTGGCTTCCGTCCCAAACACAGCACCTCTACTGCACTATCTTTCATCAGTACTGTAGCCCTTGCCCGTAACAACAATAAACTTGTCTCCTGTCTGTTCCTAGACCTTTCCAAAGCTTTTGACACTGTCTCCCATCCTCTACTACTGGATAAACTCTCCTGCCTGAATTTCTCTCTCTCCACTATCTCCTGGTTCTCTAGCTACCTCTCCAATTGACAGCAAGCTGTCAAATGGCAATCTGTTTTCTCTCCTCCACTCAATGTATCTTTGGGAGTCCCTCAAGGATCCATACTTGGGCCACTCCTCTTTAATATCTTCACAAATCAATTACACATCTCTGCCTCGCACTCTACACTTGTACAATATGCAGATGACTCTACTGTCATCACTATTGCAGATAATACATCAGACCTTCACTCTGCCACACAGGCATCTTTCAACACCATTGAGGCATGGCTGAGTGACAATAAATTAATTCTCAATCCAAAGAAAACAAAACTCCTTCTCTTCCTCCCCAAGAACCTCTCAAATCTCAAAACCACATTTACCATCTTATCTATGAATAACACCATCATCATACCCGAACCCAGTACTAAACTGCTGGGAGTTAAAATTGATGATCAGCTTAAATTTGAGCTACACATTACCAATACTGTAAAAAAAAACACACCAGAAACTTGGTCTCCTCTACCGGAATCAAAGATATCTAACCAACACAGCCAGAATAACAATTTCCCATGCATTTCTTCTTCCCACCTTCTTATATAGCTGTCAATTATTCACTAACCTTAACACCTCACTCATTACAAAACTCACAACTACCTATAATAAGGTGGCTAGATTTACAGCCAATCACACATACAAGGCTCACCACTGCTTATCTCTCAAGCAACTGACCTGGCTAGAATTCCTCCATCTGCTTCTACTACATCAATTACAGATTATTCATTCAATCCTCTATCTACCCTATTTCTGCCCCAGCCTATCTTCCATAATAACTAAATATATTCCAAACAGGACACTACGCAGCTCTGACCTAAACTTGCTACAGATCTGCAAACCTAATACCAAAACAGGCCATTTACTCTATAATTATAACCCTACTGTGACTTGGAACCAACTACCCCTGGAAATTAGGTCCCTTTACCATACAAAACACTTCAAGCTAGCCACAAAAAAAAACACATGATGAAGAAATGGTCCTGCCACTGTAGCCATCCCCCCTGAAACTATTTTACCTTAGCTTTCCCTACTCCAGTTCTCACATCCTATTCATTGATCTCCTGCTATCTCCTTTCCATGCTATTTCCTAAGCTATAAATTTTATCTTTCTCTCTACTCCCCAGTCTATCTCATTCCCTGCTCTTAACCCACAGTCTCTCTGGCTATAACCACTCTGTCCCTTTGCAATATTCTTCTCCCTTTTCTTATACAAATTCTGTAATGACCTAGTCTAGCATTAACTAAGCTAACACCGGCTACTTGTTAACAGCATCCAAATGTAATGTTCTAGAATGTAAATTATATATTGCTAATTGTTTTTTTGTAAATATATGTAAATATTATTATTTTTTTTTAAATCTCTCTGAGGAACTTATCTCCCCGGGTTTCCACTGAAAATGAGCCAAATGCTCAGCTGGACTAACCCGGTTAACAAATGTAAAATAAAATAAATAAAATAAAAATGGTTACATGCCTGATGGAGTACAATACTTGTCTCTTGAACAATACTGATATATAGATGTCATGGCAATGAGTTGACTATTAAAAGTAACTCTCATACACAAAGTTTTACCTAGCTATCTGTTTGTTTGTTTTTTAACATGGTTCTGTATTAGGGAGTGATTGCCTCAGAACCAATCTGTGCTTCTGAATTGCAAATTGAAACCAGCACATCCAATTTGCATTATAATTAGCCAATCCCATGCAACCACTGAACAAGATATAAGACCTCAGTGTATATTACAACTCCTTTCTCTATGTTGGGTTTGGAAATAATGGGGGACAGATCCTATGTCATGGCAGAGAGGAAGTCTGTAGCAGCTACTGTTTACATATAAATGTTTGTGCTACAGGCTGGAGATGAAGGTGATGCTGCAGGCAATATGCATAAATAGAAAGGGTGAACACTTTGCAGGACAACAAACTGTAAGAGTAAGTGTGGGACCTGTAGCAGCCTTGTTCTCTGGGCAGACCCACACTGACTGTAGCCACCCGACTGGGAAGTAAGGTATGTGTGTCAGGTAAGTGTGTCAGTCAACAGTATTAGGAAGACAATGCAAGCCAAAATGCTTGGTGTGTCCTACAAAACAGGAAGGTGTACATTAACCATGATGTTAGGCAGGTGAATAGCTGCCAGAGC
Source organism: Protopterus annectens (assembly GCF_019279795.1). NCBI lineage: Eukaryota > Metazoa > Chordata > Ceratodontiformes > Protopteridae > Protopterus > Protopterus annectens. The sequence goes on from NC_056727.1 coordinate 1,017,139,572, forward strand.
AATTGTTATGCCATGGTATTCCCCTTTTGAGTGTGTGCTGGCAAACCTTACATCCAGCTCAACCACCAACTATGTATGTTACTTGTGCATCTGTGGTTGACTGTGATATTACCAGCAAAACATTTTGGGCTGCATTGTGATGTAATGGGGTACAATTTCAGTACACACATCAACATTCAATGGGACTGCAGCTGACTGCACTACCTGTTGCACTAGGAGTAGGATGAGGGTGGTCCTGTCTGTATGCTTCTGCCCCCTGTAATAAAGAAACAGATATTTCAATGGTACTGCTTTGGGTGGGTAAATAGGTGATGAGACAGACATACGTATCACACTTTATAATATTGATAGCCACATACATGTATTTTCATTGGTAGATGCACCTGTACTTGAATGCAGGACCATGTGTACCAAAAATAAATTTTTTTCAATGCATTTTACAGACAAAGCTATGATGGGTGAATTTGTACATGTAGTTATCATTCCACAGTTATCTGCTGTTAAATACTGCACTTACATGAATTGGTATGTGTATGTTTTAGAGTGCTGTATTTACAGAGTCCCAGTTAACATCCTCGTTTACATTAATGTTTTATCAAGTGTGTTCTTACATGTTGTAGACATAACTGCAGGGTTACCTCCTATCAGATATCTCAGTTACATCTAAGCTTATGTGTGTACCTTTATAGTGATGCATTTGTATACTGGAGTACTAACTGCAGTACTATTTTTGTATGAATCTCTTAGCTGGTTTGTGTGGTGCGGCACATGCTTAATGGGGAAATTGCAGCATTGCTATGTTTTGCTTATGGCTTGGTGGGATGATCCACTCCCCTGCAGTTGCAAAGGTCATGAATTCAAAATAGGATGCAGGTGTTCTTTTTGACTGTGCTTAATATTATTCTAAAAGCATATACCAGTACAGTGCTATATTAAGCGATGCAGGGCACTGTGCTGTGTTGTGCAAAAAATCTTCAAAGAAAAGAAAAATGGGGAGATAAGACAGTGATGAAAAAGGGGTGCAAGCACAAGGAAAGACAGGTAGGGATGTACAGAATGGGTTTAGGAAATAACCATAGCTATCCATTTCTTCATCAGCAAAAATTGTGTGTTTTTAACTGATCTTTAAGCTGAATTTGGACTGTCACACCCAGAGAGGGGTGACAATAACCTAAGTGTGTTGTCAAGCCAATTGGACCAACTTACATGTGTCCAGTGGACATGTGCAAAATGGAGCGCTATGTATTGGATGATATATATTTTTTTAAGGTGAGAGCGGAATGTTGGGAAAGGGACATAGGTTTGTGTGGAGGAGCTAATTTTGGAAGGTGAAGAAGTTTTGCAGACAGACAAGACAGCAAACAGGGTTAGTGTGTAACACAAGAGTGGGGTGAATGCCTTGGATGGGAAAAGTGTTGTGAAATCCGAGTCTCAGGAGCAACCACAAGGTAGCAGTGCTACTCAAGTCCTCACCTATGGGACTGCTGGCACTGCTTCTTCACTACCCCAGCGGTGGCTGTGGTGGAGGCTGGTGTCCAGGGAGGGGCTGCCCAACTAGGGTGGCGAGCATGCTCTTCATTTGGCACAGGTAACCTCCAACAGTTTGATGGAGCAACCTGAACACCATACCTAGTATTTCATCATGGGTGACAAAATCACCCCTTCCACTGCCGCTCCCAGAGGGTTGCCCAGCCCATGGGGTGGAACTACCCAATGCTATAGGTAGTGCCAGGGCAGCAGAGGGGGCACCACAAGGTGTGACCTCCGATGGGGGAGCCAAGGTAGGTGGATCACCTAGAACCGGCCTACCTTGTCACTCTGTAGTATATTAAAGGGAAACATAAGGTAAGAAAAGTAATAACCAAACAAATGTTAGAATTAATATAATGCAAGATGATACTGATTAGTCAAAATACATATTATGGTATATTATGTGGAACACAACAATAAATAACATAACAGTAAATATGTTAACAGCAAATCAGTATGAAATATCCCATAAGGCCAACATAACAGTTAGTTTAACAGAATATATTAATATCAAATCATAATAGAAAATAACATTAGTAAGTTAAAGAAGATAAGGGGTGGGGATAGAGAGAAAAAACATACCATTACTGAACTCACAGATGATAGTACTACACAGACTACTAATACAAACTTCTACAGGTTTGCAGAGTCAGTTGTGAGTACAGTAACTCCGATTCTTGTATAGATGATGTTGCATGTACATACCTCTCAACCTGTTAGCTTGGAACAGTATGGGACAAGCACTAACAAATGCAGGTACACAAATACAGGGAACTGTTTCATATACTGTGCTCATACATTACTACCAAGGTGTTCTGTAAATGGATTTGCAAATAAATTGCATTCCAGGTAATCATTTATCTGCTAATCAAAGACCAGACAGATTGGGCAGTTGTTATTACATTACAAAAAATCATGATAGTTGAGAGGTATGTTCATGTACATTAAGTAGACTAGACAGTCAGTCATGTCTTTGTTGGCTGCTATGGGAGTAGAACCCAAGCTGTGACTCCAGAGGATATGTGCACTTAATTTAACAATTGACAGGTGTCAGAAAAGAACACACATGCAGTAAATACAGCCCTACTGCAGTTATTTGCACACTTTGCTTATCATAGCACAATTCTGCTTTAAAATTTATTGTTATTGTCATTAGAATATGCCACTTATGATATCTTCCCAGAATGTGAGCTACCTTACCCATATACTTTGTTCTTGGAGTGGGAGGAATAGAGAGTGTTATTTGACTCAAACTGGCCAGAAGACAGCCCTGAACTGTATTGTGGGTAGTGCACTAAATTTATCAGGCAATTATTTCTGCATTCCTTATTAATTTCCTTTTTACAGTTGACTGGAGTCACATTAGAACACACATGCAGTGAATACAGCCTTACTGCAGTTATTTGCACATATTACTTAGCAAAGCACAATCCTGCTTTAAACTTTATTGTTTATTGCACTACATGTATCAGACATTTTCCCTACTTACCACACTCACACCTCATCCTGGCCAGGTGCCTGCATGAGGATGGACAATGCTGCAGCTGTTGAAAGAAAGGCAAACCATTATGCATACAAGTTTTGCATGGATTCAGCTTGTGTATTAGTAAAATAGTAGTAATCATACTTACCTATCTGTGCGGTATGGCTAGTCCTAACCTCTTGGATTCAGGTGTCCAAGGTTCCCCTCTTCCTTCATTTCAGGTCATCGTAGTGGTGACGATACTTCCCGCGGTGGTGGTGCTGCGGTAGCGTTGTCACCTCACAGTAAGAAGCTGTCCGGTTCGATTCTCAGCTAGAGCGTGTTCTGTGTGGAGACATGCGTGACTGGGCGTACCTTTGTTGAAGGTTGTGCATCAGGGCTGGATACTCGGCACATAAAAATCATCTACCAATCATTAGTGGACCGCAGTTCTGCTGTGGCGACCCCTAACCGGGAAAAAGCCGAAAGACACAACAACAACAACATAGTGGTGATGATACTACTCACCAGTGTGCAGGATACCAGTAACACTCGTAAGATCCCAGGCTTCAGATTTACATTTTGAGCCCTGGTAACCACCGTGCATCAGCCAAGGTTCATAGTTGGTCACCAACAGTCCAACAAACACTCTGGACTCCTGCACAGCCCACCTCTGTGCCTGAAAACACCCTCCCTCACCAGCACCACCAGGCATATCAACAGGTTACTAAGGACTCAATGAATGGTTTAGAATTCTTGCCTACTGACCTTAATATTGGCTGCATTCCCACCCTTACACATCATATTGTAGCTTTCAAAAAAGCTTTGCATTGCTGAGCATCTCTCAAACCATTTTAGTGGAGCTACGTGTCTCCACTAGCAGCAGTAATGAAAGAGCCTCAATCCGCACTACAAGCCCCAGTGGGGGATGTACACTGTTAGGATGACAGGTACACACACAGTATCAAGTGCAATTTCCCTTAAGAGTACTCAAGAGACCACATTCAGTCTGGGGCTGGCTTCTCCCTCTTTCTCCAGATCCAATAAGACTCCCAGTCGCACAACTATACAGTTGAGTCCTTAACAAGGGTTCCAAGCCAAGTCCTCCAACACTCTCTCTGTCCAAACAGTGCATCGTGCCCCTGCCCAAGTAGCTGACACACACACTCTTGGAGATTTGCTTTACACACACACACACACACACACACACACACACACACACACACACACACACACACACACACACAAAACACAGACCTGGAGAAAGACTGGCACAGATTTACTAGCTATGCCCCCTACTTCCCAGACTGTAAGGTAGTTATCACTGCCACCAGTACCCCTTATCAGCTACTTTAAGGCCCTTACAAAATGGTGTCCTATCTTACTGTGTAATAATATTATCAATATAAATGGTAGTGTGATCAAGAGTAAGGCTATTAGGAATTGTCCACAGTGTCACCAAATAAATATGCAAGCACTCTCATAACTTAAATATCACTAGACAAATCAGCCACAATGAACGGTTTAAATATATTTAATAATAAATATTAAAAAAACAAGAAAATACTCAGTATATATTTACAGTATGAGCAGAGTTCAAAATCACAGGAAATATTTAAAACAACATTGCAGGACAGCCTCAAATAAATAAAGAAAAGCATCTAAATTAAACTTTGCTATATTGCTGACTATATTCAAGAGAATTACTATACCTAGTACACTTAATTAGAGCAGCAATGCAGATGTGGTGAGTGGATCTTGATGTTATCAGGTCAAAGACAGAATACAGAATGTTTTCTCTCAGAGAGTTCTTAAATTAATATCTGAAATATTTCTGCTGGGATAGCTTGCTGAATGACATAATGTCTTGTCATCTTACTCTATCCCATGTAAAACCCCCTCTGCCGAAAGCTAGCAGTATTTAGCATCTACTTGTGAAAATACATAGACAAGGGCTTTTCCTTAGATATTTGCAGATCCTAAAAGTCATAAAACAATAAAACACTTCCAAGACAATACAGAAAACTTCTCACACAGACAATGTGTCCATTGCTGCACTGAAACTGAATGATAACATCTTTTTAGGCCTAGTAATAAAGTAATTTAATTTCAGCTATTTTTCTGAAGATAAACTTCTATATTCCACTTTCCTCTGTTAAAATATATACATCTAAACAGTTACAATAGTGCAGGTACATTTCTGTTTTATTCTAGTAGGTCATGCTGTGGTTACATTTTATGCACTTTACAAAAACCTTTTCAACACACACTTCTGTACCAGCAGTTTGATATACACCTGACATACAGTTCAAATACATTTGTAACACAAGTATCTGATATGAATCATGTTGATATTCACAAATGACATATAATTATTTACAAAATTTCAGATAGCTAGGCTGGCAGTACCTCCTTTTGTGAGATTTCTTCCCCCCTCGAAGACTTAAACTAGTTTTTCAAGTGACCCTTGAGAAACATTGCTTGAGAGGGATGAGCTTATCTGGAAATACCTTACCTCATTCCCTGTCTTGAGATTCCAGCTGCCTTTGTATTGCTGACCCCAGTACAATGCTGCACTGGCCTATCACATGCCTGCAACTCTAGGCTCCACCATAGTAATTTGGGATTTTGCTGGCTGGCTCAGTGTAGCCATGTTAAGGGATTGTGGTCTGTAACTACAGCAAATTTCCTTCCATACAGATAAGACTGAGGTTTCTGTAGTGCCCCCGCTATTGCTAGACATTCCTTTTCTACAACTGCATAGCATTCCTCTCTGGGTTGAAGCCAAGGGCTGAGATATGCCATTGGGTGCTCTTCTCCCTCTGAGGAAACCTGGCTGAGTACAGTCCCCACTATATGGTTTGAAGCATCCACATGCACAACAAATTCTTTGCTGTAATCTGGACTGGCTAACACAGGAGGAGCCTTCCAAAGCTCCTTTAAGCTTCCGCAATGCCTGCTCATATGCTGGGGTCCACACTACCTTATCTGGCCTGTTTTTCCTTGTCAGGTCTGTTAGGGGGATCAGCTATGATACTATAATTAGGGACACACTTTCTGTAGTATCCTGCTGTCCCTAAGAATGCCCTCACCTTTTTTTGGTAATAAGGGCAGGCCATGCTGAATTGCTTCCACTTTGGCAAATTCTGGCCTGATCTTACCAGTCCACAGTCTGTGTCCCAGGAAGGTGACCTCTGTCATACCTACCTGACACTTACTTGGCTTAATGGTCAACCCTGCCCTCTGTAGTCTGCCCAGCACCTCCCTGACATACTGAAAGTGTTCTTGCCAGGAATTTCTGTAAATGACAATGTCATTCAGGTAAGCAATGGCAAAATTTCCTGCTCCTGCTAGGTTAAGGTCTACCAGCCTCTGGAAAGTTGCTGAGGCATTTTTCATCCCAAAGGACATCTTCGTGAAATCATACAAGCTGAAAGGAGTCACAAAGGCTGACCTATCTCTAGTGTTGAGAGTCAAGGGAACCTGCCAGTAGCCCTTGGTAAGATCAATAGTAATAAGACACTTAGCCCCAACCAGCTGCTGTAGGGCTTCATCTGTCCTAGGCATGGGGTAAGCATCTGCCTCTGTGTGACTATTTAATTTCCTGTAGTCCACACAGAACCTAGTGCTGCCATCTTTCTTTGGTACCAGCACAACTGGGGAGGCCCAGGGACTGCTGAACTCCTGGATTACCTCCAGTTCCAACATTTACTGTGTCTCATCACTCAGAGTCTGTTTGATTCTCTCAGACACCCTATAAGGGGCCTGCTTAATAGGCCTTTGGGGTCCCGAATCCACATGGTGCTGCACCAGGTGGGTTTACCCTGTTTTCCAGTGAACATGCCCCCAAAGTCCTGTAACACTACTTGGATTTCTCGAACCTGGGTAGGGGAAAGCTGCTGGGACATTGCTACCACTTCCACTGAGGTGTCGGTCTGAGCCTGTTTGAGGAGATCAGTTACCAGATCCCCCTTAGACTTCTCCTACCATTCACTGCAGATACTTAACACAAGGGCCTCTCTGTCATGGTAAGGTTTTATCATGTTAACATGGTACAATTTGTGGTCCTGCCTCCTGCCTAGCAGTTCTAACATGTAGTTAACATCACTGACCTTCCTTACCACTTTGAAGGGTCCCTACCAAGATGCCTGCTGCTTGTTGTGTCAGACAGGAATGAGAACCATAACCTGCTGCCCTACAGCATACTCTCTAGCTCAAGCATTTATGTCATACCAGACATTTTTCTGCTGTTGAGCTTCTGGCAGGTTCTCCTAGCCCAAGCCCATGAGTTCACTGAGCCTTGTCCTGAGGTTTAGGAAATATGCCACAGCAGACTCCTTGTGGGATTCAAACTCACCCTCCCACTCATCATGAATCAAATCTGGAGGTCCCCTCACCCTATGCCCATACAGCAATTCAAAGAGTGAAAAACCTGTGGATTCCTCAGACACCTCCCTGTAAGCAAACAACAGATGGGGCAAATATTTGTCCAACTCCCTCTTAAGCTGGTCTGCAAATGCCAGTAGTATGGTCCTTAGGGCAGAGTTTAACTTCTCCACTAGGCCATTAGTTTGGGGGTAGTAAGTGGTGGTCTTTAGGTGCTTCACCCTACACTGCTCCCACAGACAAGCCAGCAGGTCTGATGTGAAATTGACACCTCTTTCAGACAGTATTTCTTTTTGGAAACCTACCCTGCTTAAAATCTCTATCAAAGCATCTGACACCTTTCTGCCTAAATGAAGGACAGAGCCAGCACCTCAGGGTATCTGGTAGCATAATCTACTACCACTAGGATATACTTCTTCCCTGTGGAACTTTGGGTACTTAGAGGCCCCACAATATCCATAGCTACCCTCTGAAATGGCTCCTTAATCACAGGCAAAGGCATCAAAGGAGCCTTGACCGAGTCTCCTGCCTTGCCTACTTTTTGGCACTGCTCACAGGTCCTGCAGCATTCGGTTACATCCCTGGAAATCCCAGGCTCATAAAAGTTCTGCATAATATATCTCTTTTTACACTGTATGCCCATATAACCTGCAAAGGGAATGCCATGGGCTATGGCTAGAAGTGCCAAATGACAGGCTCTTGGCACTTCCAACTGTTGTATTCTCTCACTGTCTAGCCCTTCCTCAGGGTTCCACTCTCTGTACAGTAACCCTTTGTCCTAGCATACAGATTCCCCTTTTCCTTGAGAATCAGATGCCTCTCTGGCTACCTCCCTCATGCCTTACAATGTAGTGTATGAGATCTGTGCCTGTCTCAAGTCTGTCTTTGTAACCCTTCCCAGTTCCCCTTCCATAGGAATTGGGTATCCTCTGACAGGGCTGCCTCACTGTCAGCCTGGGTATTACTACTCACCTCTCCCTTACAGTCACTCTCTCCAAGGGAACATCAGTACCCGCAAGCAGCTGTGGCTGAACTTAAGTCCCACTGCTACAGGGTAGCATCCTCTCTGAAGTAGCAACCTCACCAGTCCTAGCTTCAAGTGTGCAGTCTGTCTGCACCCCCCCCCCCCAGGCTATAAGACCTACATGCTTGTCTCTAAGCTGGACTGCATGTAACAGCATGCACACAAGATATTGCATTATCAAAATCATTCCCTATCAGGACATCTGCAAGGATATCCTTAAATACACCTACTTGCTTGCTTCATTTTCAACCCTCCCAGTTGAGGTGAACCCTAGCTAAAAGTAGTGTTCTTTAACCAGTGCAGGCTGCACAATGGTTACATCAGAGGCTGTGTTTCTCTTATTAATGGCCTGTTTCCCATCTACTAAGATAGGCTATAACCTCTTGTGGTAGTGTGTTACCCTTGCTGTCACCAGACAACTTACTACTGACATTTTGTCATTCCCACTTACTGGCTCTCCCACATTTTGTTCCCCACCTTGCCTCTGTGGACATCTATATGCTACATGGACCCACTGGTTGCATTTAAAACATTTAACCCTTGATACATGCTGTGGAACTGGACTAGTGGCTTCCCCAGTTACTAACAGGCTATGTTAGGGCAGTTTAGGCTGCCATCCATGGGTTCCCATAGACCCATGAGCAACACTGGGTATCCCTTTCTTGTGCAGTGATGCCCTGCTTGCTAGGTGTAGGTCTCCCTTTTTCCTCACCTCATCTGCAATATTGCATTCCCTTTCTGCTAACCAGATACTCATGTCCTCAGGAAAAGTGCTAAAGGCTTGTTCCCTCACCAAAAGGTCTGCTAGCCCTTCAAAAGTGGTGCTCTGACACACACTCTATGAAAATAACTCAGCAATATATTCACACACACTTTCATCTGCCTTACGTCTATTCTCACAAAACTTTTTCCTGTAAGTTTCAGGTGTTAACTAAAAACACTCTAATAAACAAATTTAACAGTACTATAATTTAAGCAATCAGTATCAGACAATTTAGAAATAGTAGTTACAGCTTTGCCATGGAGTAAGGGGTTCAAGAACTGTTCCCAGAGCCCTTGGTCAACATTATACTTTTTACATACCCTTTCAAACATATGAATAAAACTATCAAAATGATCTCCGTCTGTAAATTGTGGAAGCAGTTTACTGACCTTTGTTTCTTCTGGGGTTTGGTTACTCCCTTCCCTATTACCTGGACTAGGGTATTCATGTGGTCATCTGGTTTAGGCTTATCGGACTGGGGACCGGGACAGCCCTGTACCCATTTGAAAGTCAGATTTAACACGTGGAAAAGGTTACTCCCACTGTTAGTATCCTACCTGTGGTTAGAGATGCAGGGATTTTGGCCACCTCTGGCCAGTTTTATATCTTTTGGGATGGAAGGGTGGCCTAATGGTTAAGGTGTTTGCCTTACAAACACAAGGTGCAGGGTTCGAGTCTCACAAGGGATAATTGGCTAAGCTTAAAAAGGCTTGCAAGGGCAGTTAGCTTAGTACTAACCTATGAACCTCCATGACCCTAACAAAGAGTCAGCATCTCCTTTTCATGTTGCCTCTGCCTCTCATTTTCTTTGGCCTCCAGATGTCTCAGTCTCTCTGATGATTCTAGCTGCAACTGTTTGGCCTCCAGTTCAAGTCTCTTTAACTCCAAATGGATTTTTAAGTCCTCTGTGGAAAGGTTGAGCTGTCCATTTTTTGAGAGTTGTACATCCCCAAGGCCAGTCTGGTTGTCCTCCTGGTTGCTGGTCTGTGATGAAGCTGTGACTAAGGCTGCAATCATCTCTGCTTTAGTTAGGTTGGCATGGCCCAGTCCTTTGTTTTTGCACATCTAAGCCGAGTGGCTCCTTGTCAGCTTGCCATACTCTTCTGCTGACACCCTTGCCTGCTCTCCCTGACTAACTAAGCTGACAAAAATAAAACTGTTGTGATATGGAACTCTGAATGTTCACTGTGTGGCTGACTGAGAGTGCAAACACCTTCTTTAGTGATCACTGTTTGCAGGCTACATGATTTCAATATCCACACCACTGAATCCCAATATGTGATGTGGTGATCCCACCACTGCCAACCAATAAATGTGATGCTCCACCACTGACAGTAACAGTTGAGGAGCCTGAATCCTCACCACTGGCACCAGTGGGGGATGTACACTGGGACGATGACAGATACACACACAGTATTTCCAGATGCAGCTCTTTACATCAAGTGCAATTTTCCTTAAGAGCACACAGACATCACAGTCAGTCCAGGGCTGGCTTCTCCTTCTTTCTCCATATCCCTAATAACACTCCCCACTGGCACAGCTACAGAGTTGAGTCCTTAGCCAGGGTTCCAAGCCAAGTCCTCCAATATTCTCTCTGTCCAACCAGTGCTTTGTGTCACTGCCCAAGTTGCTGACACATACACTCTTGGAGATTTGTTTTACACACACACACACACACACACACACACACACACACACACACACACACACACACACACACACACACAGACACACACACACACACACACACACACACACCTGGGGAAAGGCTGCCACAGGTTTACTAGCTATGCCCCCTTCTGCTCAGACTATAAGATAATTATCACTCTCACCAGAATCCCTTATCGGCTACTTTAAGGCCATTAACAAAGGGTGTCTAATCTTAGTGTGCAATGTTACTATCAATACAAATAATAGTTTGACCAAGAGTAAGGCTATTAAGAGTGGCACACAATGTCACCAAATAAATATGCAAGTACTCTCAGAGCTTAAATATCTCTTGACAAATCAGCCACAATACAAGGTTTAAATATATTTAATAATAAATATTAAAAGTTCAAGAAGATACTCAGTATATATTTACAATGACATCAGAGTTCAAAATCACAGGAAATATTTAAAACAACATTACAGGATAGTCACAAATAAAGAAAAACATCTAAATTAAGCATTGCTATATTCCTGATTATATCCAAGAGAATTAGTTTACCCTAGTACACTTACTTAATTAGAGCAGCAAGGCAGGTGTGGTGAGTAGATCTTGATGTTATCAAGTCAAAGACAGAATGCAGAATGATCTCTCTCAGAGAGTTCTTAAATTAAGATTTCAAATATTTCTGCTGGGATAGCTTGTAAAATGACTTCATTTCTTGTCATCTGACTCTATCCCAGGTAAATCCCCCCACTACTGAAAGATAGCAGTATTCAGCATCCAACTGTGAAAATACATAGACAAGGTGTTTTCCTCAAATCTTTGCAGATCCTGGAAGTCATAAAACAATAAAACACATCCAAGAAAATACAGAAAATTTCTCAGCACAGACATCGTGTTGGTTGCTGCACTGAAACTGAAAGATAACATCTTTTTATGGCCTGGTTAACCTTCTTTATTCCACTTTCCACTGTTAAAATATATACATCTAAACAGTTGCAATATTGCACGTAGATTTCTGTTCTATTCCAGTAGGGCATTCTGTGGTTACATTTTAAGCATTTTGCAAAAACCTTTTCAACAGACACTTCTGTACCAGCAGTTTGATATACGCCTGACATACAATTCTACTACATTTCTAACACAAGTATCTGATGTGAATCATGTAGATATTCTCAAATGAAATAGAATTATTTACAAAATTCCAGATAGCTGGGCTGGCAATATCTCCTTTCATGACACTAAGCATTGTACACACTCATACAACCATGTTTCAGTGGAGCTTAGCAATGCGCAAACAAGAATAGTCATTGACCATGTTTAAGCAGTGCTTAGCATCGTGTAGCTTTTCCAAATGTAACAATTTTGTTTTTGTATTAAACCGCCCTTGAGGTCACCTCACACATTTTCACTGCATGAAATGTAAAAAGTTATGACTACTCAGGACTCAAACCCAGGACCTACTACACTTTAGGCCATGATTCAACCTATTTAGCTACTTGGATAGTAAGATAGCCAGTATACCATCGCATATACTATTAAGGTGCCTGTTAGAGTTGCTAAGCACTGTGCCACTCTGTGCAAGCAGCCATTAAAAAAACTTAGAATAAATTAAAATTACATTCAGTTTCTATTTCTAGATGTCTGTCAGATGTCAGCTGCATATGTGTAATCACAGCTTGGCACCTCTAAGCACCATGCCACACCACACAAACAGGCATTAAAAAAATAAAATTCAAACATATTTATACATTAGCAGAGTACATTACAAGGATTCTTATCCTGTGCATTTTCTGGACAATCCACAACTATGGGACATCCTCCACATTACTTCTTACATGGATCCACTAGCTGTGTTACTGTGATCTCCTTCGGCAGAGTGCCATAATGAATATGCATGGCGTGCTGCCGAGGGGGAACCGTGGCCATGTACAGGGGTATGTCTTCCCTGCGAACAGAGAAGTCCCTTAAAGCATGATTAGTCATAGAAGGTACAGATGCTTTTGAACTATAACAGATTAAAGAAAAAAAATGTTACATAGAGTTGTTGTGTCTCGTGAAAAAAGCTATACAATTTCACAACAAGCCAGTTAACACCAAAGAAATGGCAATTCTTATGTCTGATTTAAAATATGCTATAAATGTATGGCTAGAATCTGGAAAAAAAGCTATTAAATTTAGGAGGACACTCTGAAGCAATTTATATCCATGGGCTTATCAGAATGACCCTGTGAGCTAATTGTACTAACCAAAAGACTGTTAGCTAATGAAGCCTTCTTAGAACCTGAGCAAACTGAGCCTGTAAATAAAAATGTGCATTTTCCTGTAAATATCCCTGTGTGTCAGCAAGTGAAATAATATTTTATAAATGCAGAAAGAAAGGACACAGTGCTAAAAACTGCTTGTCTACTAATGCTTTATCTAACAAAATAGTGATTTTTAACCAAGTTGCTAGCAATTAAAATGTGGATGGTATGTCTGTCACAAATTTAGTTTCTAAGTAACATGAACATGTACAATTGGAGAGAAAGAAAATAATTCATAAATTAGTATATTCACCCCATTTATTCTATGCTGTTGTGGAAGAATTGAATGGATTACTAGGTTTTAGGACCTTAATCAAATTCTTAAGAATCTTATGTCTGCAAGCATAAACCTATGACAAGACAAGTAATATGTATCCATGGTACCATATAATAACTGTATAAATAAAGATACTGTTGGGTTAAGTGGTGTATCTTTTAGCTTTAGTTTCTAATTTAACACATTATGTAATATGTCAGGATGGAATATACTGCGAAATCCTAAAGAGAATGGAAAAGTCTGATTGTCTTGGTCCCTAATCTGTATAATTCCATATGACTTTGCAATGACTTCCAGAAACTGAAGGAAATATCAATGCCTGGCACTTATTCAGTATTATTAACACGGATCTTGATGCACCTAGATTTGACCAAGGGGCACTGTCAGATTCCCCCTTACCAATGAAGTCCTAGAAAAGACAGCATTCTCAGTCACTAAAGGTATCTTTTATTATAGCATCTACCCCTTTGGATTTCATGGAGCTCCTGACACTTTTCTAATGCTCAGGATTAGAGTTCTGAATCTTTTCACGTGATACTCAGCTGCATACCTTGATGATGTAATTTATTCAGTATACTGAAAATCCCATTTACACAAAGTACAAATTGTGGTAGAAAATGTAGGATAGACAAAGCTTACTTAATGCAGTCAAGAATACTTATTTTATGAAAGAAGCTAGATGTCTAGGATATATGATTGGGAGATTAGTAATTAAACCCCAAACAGATGAGACAGAAGTTGTGAAGAATTGACTGATACTCACTATCAAGCATCAAAGTAAAGGCATGTTTAGCGCTAGTCGGCTATTAAAGCTAATTTATATCCAGGTTTGTTTTCGCAGTCTATCCTCCAACTAATGTTACAAAAGGTAAGGCCCCATCCAAATCAAATGAACTGCAGAAGTAGAAGAGGCCAGTAAATCAGCTAAAGAGTATTTGTTTGCTGAGAGTCAATTATAGATTATTTACATATTTTTTATTATTTATTATTGATAATTTATTTGCAGTCTGTTAACTGGATAAGTGAGCTGGTCTACTGACATTTTTCAGTCAACACCTGAGTACATTATATCAAACAACACAAGCTATATCGTAATAATCAAATGACCAATTATAAGATTAAAAAAGAAAACAATGATAATATAAAGAAATACTTGCATTATACATAAGCGATGACAGCAGAAATTTTGAGAGTGCAACAAATGTAAACTAAATGTAGTTATATATAAATGTGTGTACAAATGGGCATATATCGGTTCAATACAGAGTGTTAAGGTTCAAAAGTTGTATTGCTATCAAATCTTAAGGTTGACATTGTAATAAATTAGCATGCATCCAGATAGCAGTTACACTTAGAATCACTGTAAAAAATGTTGATTTAAAGAAGATTTGAAGGTTTGCAATATTTGGTCAACTTTAATATCATCTATCTTTTTCTGTCATGGCAGTTTTGAACTTGGGTCTAGTTGCCCCTGATTTTGATAAACCATTTATTATTTATACAGATGCATATGAAGTAGAGATAGAGGCTACACCTTAACACAAAATAGATGGTTAAGAAAACCTGGCTGGCTATTTTAGCAGAAACTTGAAGAATGAAAGAGATGAGGTGCTCTGCCAATGAGAGAGACTGCTTCATCATTAAATGGGTACCCACTTTGTTAAAGTACTATTTACCAGGGTGAAGTCTTATGTTAGTCGCTTATCACCCACCTCTACAATGCCTACATAAAGAAAAAGATGCTATCAATAAATTGGGCAGTAGACTTTGTCTCTGAAACCATTTCACTTCACATCCAAGCATAGACCCAGTGCAAATAATGCTAATTCATATGGTTTATCTGCCACTTATAAAACATCTTGAATATAAAATAGGCAGAGCTTCTATGAGTTATACTGTTTGCTCTAGTAATAATACTGTTTTTGGCACAGACATGCAGTTATATTATGTACTATTGAGTGGGTGATTACACTACAAAAATTTTGACTTAAAGCTTGTAATATTTTTTTTTCAGCTGAGATATTTACATTAGACATTATAGTAGAGTAGAATAAGGCACACAAATCAGAAACTAAGTGGAAAGTGGATGTGATGGCATTAAACAGAAAGCACTGTAGCCAGAAAGACAAAGACAATTATTTCTCTTTAACAGGGAGAACTTTATCAGGGGTCAGTACTGTAGGTAGTTGTCAGCTGATATAGTTTCTGAAATGTCAGCTGATATATTTTCTGCAAATAGTGCTACTGTGTGCTATCTCTGCTGCCTACTTAAAAATACTAATGAGGTATTTTGGGGGAGTGGTCCATGCTAATTAACCATGTTTCTACCCAACCAGGGATGTCTACATTTGGTCATTTATGTAGCCAAGCATGTTACTTTTGTCACCCATGTTAAGATATATGGTCAAAAGCTTGCATTTATCGGATTATATTGCAGGTATGTTTCAGAAAGTTTAGTGGACAGGTAGTGGTGTGTGTGTGTGTGTGTGTGTGTCTGTGTGTGTGTGTGTGTGTGTGTGTGTGTGTGTGTGTGTGTGTGTGTGTGTGTGTGTGTGTGTGTGTGCATGTGTGTTTGTGTATGACAACATGTTAGTTTCTGTATCTGTGTGTATACACATGAATATGTGTAAGTGTGTGGGGGCTGTCATACAGCCACACTCACCTACACTAATGAACAAATCATGAACCATTGGGGAGACCTTAGACACCACGGATAAATCTTTATAATGTGCATTAAAGACAATAAAGATTACTAGAACAAAGCTTTCAAGCACAAAAAAGGTGGGGGGTGAGGTAGACACTAGACACCAGTGATAAATCTTAAAGCTTAAACATTAATAGAACATTTTGCTGCATGAATGATGTGGCTTATAATTCTTTAAACTTAAAAATGAATACACCAACGTTTTTAGCATGAATGACATGAGGCAGATAGAACACTAAACACCCAGAATAACTGTATATCATGCCTTAAAGGCACTTAAAAATTAGTGGAGCAAAGTTTTTCAGCATGACGGACATGGAGCTGGGGATAGATACCAGAGATAATTCTATAAACTTAAAAATTAATAAAACTAAATAATATTGCAGCATGAAATACCTTTAGATAACATTTTAAGCTTAATAATTAATAGAACAATGTTTTGCAGCACAAAATATGAGAGAACACTAGACACAAGTGATAACACTTTATATGATGCCTTAAAGGCACTTAAGAGTTAATAGAAAACAGTTTTGCAGCATGAAAGACATGGTGTGGGGAAACACTAAATACAAGGAGAAAACACTATACCATACATTAAATTCATGCATATACACACAGATACAGAAACTAACATGTTGTCATACCACTAGTCTACTACTTTCTCTGCTGCTGCTACTACTACTACTACTACTACTACTACTTCTACTACTGCAACTACTACTACAACTACCGCTACTACTAGTACTTCGTCTACTGCTACTACTACTGCAACTACTACTACAACTACTGCTGCTACTGCTGCTACTACTACTACTACTACTACTGCTACTACTGCTACTACTACTACTAGTACAACTACTACTACTGCTACTACTACTACTAGTACAACTACTACTACTGCTACTACTACTCCTACTACTACTCTTACTACTCTTCTGCTACTACTTCTGCTACTGCTACTATACAACTACTACTACTATTTCTACTACTACTGCTACTACTACTACTACAACTACTACTACAACTTCTACTACTGCTACTACTACTGCTACTGCTGCTACAACTATTACTACTGTTATTATTACTGCAACTACTACTTCAGCTGCTACTACTACTACTACTAATATAATAATAATATTAATAATAATAAGGAAAAAATTCTAAAGTCAGGCATTATTCAGCGACTGCAACTGTCAGTGAATCACAAGGGACAGGATATTTGTAAGAGGTGACAGCAGGAATATCCAAAACCAGAGACAGTCAGGTGAAATGGAGGTGTGTGTGGGGGGAGGCTTCAGAACAAAGCTAAGAAGAACACTAGATAATGCCAGGGTGAATATTTCAAATGCGACTGGAACTCACTTCAAAAGTAAATATAGCAACATGTCTTGCATTATGATACACTTGACAACAAAAAAGAAGTATGAAACTCATATGTCTGTGAATACTGATTCATTGTAAGGATCCATTATTTGCAAGGGTAGGGACAAAAATAAAAAGAGACATCACAGATATTCTGACAACTGAGGGACAGCTAAGAGGTATGTCAGTTTTCATGTGTGTGAGTGTGTTTGTGTGTGTGTGTGTGTGTGTGTGTGTGTGTGTGTGTGTGTGTGTGTGTGTGTGTGTGTGTGTGTGTGTGTGTGTGTGTGTGTGTGTCTGTATGTGTTTCTGTGTGTTTGGCCATATGCATGTGTGTGTGTGGGAAAGTGAATGACAGGGGGTTAATTTGCCAATGCAATGCATGAGGCACCTGTATTGACTACCATAGAAAGTGCTGATTTGCAGTCATGGTAATTAAGGGTGAAACAAAGGCATTCACATTAGCTAATTGATTTAATCAGGCATGTCTCTGGATTACTATTTTTTGCATCATGGAAACATTCCTTTTTGACCTCAGCTCTTACTAACTGTGGTAGTATTATTTCTGCATTTCCAGGTTGGTCTTAGATTCATCACTTGTTAATCAAAAGAATATCTCATTAATCAAATGTAGGTAGTCAGGGATTAAATGTAAACTGACTATATCTTCATTTATATGGTCAAGTCTTGGTTCAGTCCAGGTTAAATCAATATAGGTATGGAGAACAGGAACACACTTACATTGAATCTGTTATCAAGAGTATATATTATTAAGATGAATATTGTTGTAGAATATTTTTAATTTTTAATAACTCAGTTTCTCGCATTCCAAATGAATATTTTGTATCAGTCAATAACCTCATCTCTTCTTTCATATGTCTAAACGTAATCCTAGAATAAAGTTGAATGACCACTCTGATTCAAAAGAAAAAGTAGACCAAAAGATCCCTGATCTTCTTCTCTTGCATATGATTTTGACACTGATAGAACTTTAAACTTAATTGGGATACTTTGTCACCCTTCCGAGTAATACTCCTCTTTGGATTAAAGTGATTAAATCATTTGTTTTGTAAGCTGTACATTAATACTAAAGCTTTATGCTTTATTAATTAAACTTAAAGTATATTCCAAAATGTATGTCATTTATTAAATTATAACTTCTGGGTATTCATACATTTATGTCTAAAATAGGATTCCAATGTTTAATCATCATTTGCATGGCAATCTAAACACAATTAGAAAGTTAGCTCTGTGACACTCTGATTTTCCTGTGTTGCAAGGCAAGTTATTAATTAAACTGCCAATTAGTAAATGATAAGACTGATTTTATAATCTTTTAATCTTTAAGATCTTAAATTTAGTGCAACTCTGAAACTGAATGCAAATAGAATTGAAGTGGCCAAATTCTTTTCAAATGCCAAGGTGAATGATTACAAGCAAACATTAATTTCATCATGGCTGGCATATTGTAAAAATAAATAATGTTTCTCTTTGTTCTACACCTCATTTTTGAATTCACCAATTTTTTTCATTGATGCTTTCCTCAAATTGTTGGTTAGTATTCATTAAGGAGAACAATATCAAACTATACTATGTGGAAATATGAAGTAGAATAAATCAATGTTTATAATACATGTTTTGGCCTCCTTGGTCAGGATGATCATCCACAAGTGGTTTGTGCCTCTCCAACCCCTAACCACCATCTTGACCAACTGGCAAAATACTAGACTGATGACTTCCAGCCTTGGAAAACAGATAGCAGAGCTTTTAGTCATCTTTGGAGGAGATTATATTGAGTCATGTTGATATAGCCTCATCTTATTCTGAGATATTTTTATATAAAGTGGAAATTATGAAATAAAAAACACTTCACTCAGAGAAAGTGACAGGGCTAAAATGATTCTGAATTTAATGAATAATGAATAATCACAATGTTTTAGTGTTTTCATATTTACAGACTTCTTTAGAGCAAACTATTGAATTATGTATTAAATGCCATAGATCCATGTGTGATCTTCATGCACTAATGACGTCATTTACAAAATTAATTACATTTAAACCATTTGCTACATGTTTTTGTGTGTGGGGGGTGGCTATGGGTCTGTATTCATCTTTTCAAGCATTTTTAACCTTCTCAACCACCTCCTCTACACTTACTCATAACCATGAGAGGATCTCTCCTCTATCAACACAGGTTTAGTAGGCATGTCTTGTTCTAGCAAGGGAAGCGCTAAGAAATTTATATTTTAACAGGTTTGGAAAGTCTACCTATGATAACCAAAAATCATTCTGTAAGCAATGAACAAATTCAAAATAATCTGCATCGGTTATCTTTAAATCATTCTCAGACAGGAAACCCTACAATTCCTACTACTGCTATGATGTGACATTGTATTTAATACCAGTATTGGTCTTATTCCAGAGGCATTCATCTCAAATGAACAACCTGCAAGGGTCCATAGATTGTTCACATTTCACCAGTAAGAAAATGCTATGAAGTTTATAAGCCTGTACTTTACAATTGTATATATATGTTTTCTATATATTATTGAAAATATTTTGCTACAGTTTTCTTATTTCCAGCAAATGACTGTATTAGTTTAATTTAATTATCACATACCACCATGTCACACAAGCAGTTACCTTTCTCCCATATACTGCATGGAAGATCAGTTCTTTCTTATAAGGGAATGTCTGCCTTTGCCCATCCTAACAAACAACATTAATGACTTTTTTGCATATGGCTGGCCAAAGATTTTTAGAACTATAGTAGAAAAAATTAAAGCATGTGTAGGTCCCATGGTGATGGTAAACAACAGACTGCAAATATGATTATGTTGAAAAGCTTAGCTAAACAGTTTTCCAGTGAATTACTGAAGGCCTGATAAACGTCACACATAACGTTGTGGGCTGCTCATTATGCCAGTTGTTTAAGTGCTATCTCAGCTTTTTAAGTGGGTATAGCAGTATGCATTATTGAATGAACTTATATAAAGTATTGTTACCTTTATCTCGAGGTTAAGAGCATCCAAGATATTATTCGACTTTAAGGATTTGCAGTGTTCTGTCAATCCCTTTTAAATTTGATAATATTTCTATATAAACTATTTTTCCTTATTTGAAAAAAAGTTTACAGCATTTTTTTCAGACTGCATTCCAGGCATGTATCATAATTTTCAGTTTTTACCCAGTAGTCTTTTGCTACCTTGTGTAGACAGAGTTAAAGCTATTTTGTTAAGATTAAAAAATTGTCTTTAGCTTTCTTGAAAAAATGAACTAACTAGCTAACTAAATACAAATAAATCAGAGGTAAAATTTCTAAACAATGCTTTCTTACTGAACGTGGGTTGTCCCAACTGGAAGTAAGAAAAGTAGCATTAATAATTGAAACAGTTTTATATTTTCATACGTGTATACTAGGCTGATGACCACTAGGGCCCTTAAAAAGCCTTGCAGTGCAATCCAAATGTTTGTTTTTTTTTTGTTTTTTGTTTTTGCATTTGTTAACTGGGTTGGCCCAGCTGGGTAAGGATTTATCCTTTTTCAGTGGAGACCTGAGCAGACAAGTCCCAAACAGATATACAAGTAGAGACAAGTTTACAATAATACAGAGAAAAACAATGTCATGAATACAATAGATAAGAAAAAAATAATGTACTCAATGAAATTAAACATATATATATATATATATATACAAAAATATAATAATGTTTCTTTCGGCTTTTCCTGCTTAGGGGTCGCCACAGCGGAACTCCGGTCTGCTAATGATTGGCAGTAGATTTTGACGTGCTGGCTTGCTGGGCCTAACGCACAACCTTCAATGAAGGAATGCCCATTCATGCATGTCGCCACACAGAAGACGCTCTAACTAAGAATCGAACGGGCAACGTCTAACTGTGAGGCGACAATGCTACCGCAGCACCACCACCGCAGTTATACAAAAATATAATAACAAGGGTGTAAAAGGAAAAATAACAATAATAAATCAAGAGGAACGCAATAAGGGAATTAAGGTTTAAGGTAATCATTTGAAAATAATATGGCATTATTAGATTAGAGGCAAAAAGGAGAAATTGTGTAAGTGCAGGGGGCCTCAGATCTGAGGAAGAAATGTGACCCACAGATTTGATTATATTTGATTTATAGGGGGTGATTTAATGACTGCCTCTGTCCATCAGACACATAGGAGCCAGACGGTTCTATGGTTAATCATCGAATGGATTGAACATTGAATGGCAAAACATCGAAAGCATATCATCGAAAGTCCATTCATCGAACGTGCACTTTATCAAACCTATGAGACAGGGAAAGTAACTAGTTGGCCAACCCTTTCCTGTCTCACAAACTGCAGTATTTCAAACCCACCCAGGTGGGATCCTTAACCCCTACACCCCCAACTATACATACCAACTCCAAAATAGCACTCCAGTGGGAAAAAGTGAGACGGGGAAGGCTAACTAGATGCTTTCCTCATCTCACAGATTCAATGAAGTGCACTTTCGAGGAATGGACTTTCAATGATGTGCTTTTGATGTTTTGCCATTCAATGTTTAGTCTGTTTGATGATTAACCATAGACCTGAGCCAGACTAGGGGTGAATTCCTGATAGCCATCCACTGGTCCAAGTTGTGCTTAGATAGGGATAGGAAGGAACTTTGATTCACATGGATGAGGAGCCTGTTCCAGAGAATGGGAAACATATATATCTCCGATATGTCCTATTTATGTTGCAAGCAAAATTCAGGTCTTTTAATCTAGTAGTTTTGATACTGTTTGTTTTGTAGATGCGCAAACGATTCATCAAAACAGGGTCCAGAGACGACTTGTGTGCCAGGCAAAAATCATCTTTCAGAAGTCTGTATGAGACTGAGCAAAGAGCCAGGGCTTTGAGGTGATCAGCAAAAGACACTATGCTAATTTCCTGTATTCTTTTTGTAAGGTACCTTTGTGGACATTCCAGTTGCTGCATGTATATGGTCAGTGACATACCAAAGGGGGCATTATACTCTATAATGGGCCTGATGAGGGCCAAGTACAGTGGTACGATTACCTTTCTGGAGCTAGATGCTATGCCCTTGCTTATAAGCTGAACAACATAGAAGGATTTTCTTACTACCTTGGACATATGCTGGCCTAAGGCTATGTTACTAGCTACATGAGTTTCCAGATCACTGACTAATGAATTAACTTTTAAGGGTGTTTTATTTATGATGTAGTTACCCAGAGTGGCAGATTTTCCTAAAGGTACTATATTGCATTTCTTAGTACTGAGTTTTAAGCCATGCTTATGGCACCAAGTATTTGTTTGTATTAGACCTTCCTGAAGAGTGTTCTTATCTTGGGGGGATTGAATGACTGCTCCCAGTTTGCAATGATCTACAACATTTGTTATCCAGAGACCTTAGATGTTGGCTTTGTCATCCAAGAAGTAGATGCTAAAGAGGAGTGGACCTAGCACAGAGCCCTGGGGGACATCACTGGTGGTGACCAACCTCTTTGTGGAGGTGGCCTCACCAAATCTAACCTCTTGGTTACTATATGTAAAACAGCTAGCTGTCAAACATTTTATAAAACAATTCATACCTACTTCTGTAAGTTTGTTGACAATGCCCAGGTGGGGTATTGTATCAGATTTCTTAGCCAGATCTAGGTAGGCAGTGTACATAGTTTTCCCATCATCCATTGCCTTAGTGACTTTTTCAAAGATGTCTACCAGATCCAGTAAGCATGATCATCCTTTGACAAAGCCAAACTGGGATGGATCCAGTCTCTGGAGGCCTTTTATGTCCTTGTTAATTCGTTCCATGGTTTTGCAAATAAGACTAGTCAGACTAATAGGTCTGTAGTTTCCAGGCTTTGTTGAATGCCCTCCCTTATGAAGGGGGATGACTGTTGCAGTCCTTCATTCATGTGTCACAAAGCCTGTTTTAAGATTATAGTCCTTGATAAATTGTATCTTAGGCTATTCAGGAGGAATCTTGGGATGTTGTTGGAGCAAATTAAGGCCATGTTCTTGCATTTGGTGAGTGCAGCCAGTACAAGCTCTCTAGCTATAGTTGGAGGGGTTATGTTTGAGGGTATTATTGGCAGGATGGTTGGGGGTAAAGATGGAACTGAATTTTTCTCCTATCAGGTTTGCTATATCAACAGGCTCAGTGAATGTCACACGATTAACCACCTGTTCAGCACATTTGCTGTGTGCTGCCCTTAACATTTTTGACATAGCTGTAGAAGGGCTTATTGTTATCTTTCACCTGGGAGGATACCTTTGCTTGGCCAAATTAGCCCTCTTACTTGCCTATTTACTTTGATGAGCCTTTTTGGGTATAACCCTTCCTGATTTTTGCCATAATTTTTTTTCCTTTTGTTGTATATTCTGTTTAATTTGGGATGCCACCAGGGTGGTTTGTTTCTGGGGCTAGTTCTGTACTTACTTCTGATAGGTACAGAAGCCTCTTTGCATCCATTGACATGGTTGTACAGAGTATCTGAGAGCAATTCACCATAGCCTGGTGTATTCATAAGGTTTAGAGGGGCATTGAATTTTGGCAAACCATCACTTAATAGCAAACTTCAAGGGAACTTATCCTAAACTAGCATGGTATCCCATCATTATAAAACTCCAGTTTAGCACCATGGACTACATAGGCTGAGGAAATATATAATCTTGCATGTGACTATAAAGTATCTGAAGGCTATTTTATAACTCAGCAGACATTCGTCACTGTTCGAGGTCATACTTCCTTGGATTCATTGTCTTTCTCATTATCTAAAGCATATCACACTTCTGGCCTGTCTGGGACATGTTCCCTAAACAGAATTATGTCTATCAGAGGAATTCACTGTAACTGAAAGTGAATGGGCATAAAAAGCAAACTGTAACAAATTTCAGTAATTCACTGAATTATATTATTTTCTGAAGGGGGTAAATCCCCCTGGACTCCCCATGTGAGGGCACCCTTACACACCCCAAGCTACCTACTCGCATGTCACATAACAGTGGAGAAAATGTAAAACTCCACTGTTTTTAAAAGTTTCTCAGCACTTTTTCTTGGGTCTATATTACATTATCAAAGTTTCAAAACATCTAATCTGATATGGTCAACACCATATAATCGAAGTTTTGAAACATCAAAAATGTAATAAAACACAACAACCTACAAAAACAAAAAATGCTCTAATCAGGGGAGCAAGTCCCCCTGCATCCCCCACACTCCCCACTACTTGAATATACCAACTCTGAGATCGCACTACAGTGCAGAAAAGGGAAGTCTTCCCTTTCCGCACTGTACGGAGATCTCCTTTAAAAGATTCAAAGTTTCATAACTTCGATCATATGGTGTCGACCATATCAGATTTGAAGTTTTGAAACTTCGATCTTCTGATATAGATCCTTTTCTTCCAGTCTATTGACAGTCAAAGAAATGGTTGAAGATATGTTGACATCATCATCTTCTTTCGGCTGTTCCCATTAGGGGTCGCCACAGCGGATCATCTGTTTCCATTTCTTCCTGTCCTCTGCATCATGCTCTTTCACACCAACCACCTGCATGTCCTCTCTCACCACATCCATAAACCTTATCTTAGGCCTTCCTCTTTTCCTCTTACCTGGCAGCTCCATCCTTAGCATCCTTTTTCCAATATACCCAGCATCCCTCCTCAGCACATGTCCAAACCAACTCAATCTCGCCTCTCTTGCTTTGTCTCTAAACTGTCCAACCTGGGCTGACCTTCTAATATACTGATTCCTAATCTGTCCATCCTAGTCACACCCAGTGCAAATCTTAAAATCTTTAACTCTGCCACATCCAGCTCTGACTCCTGCCTTTTTGTCAATGCCACCATCTCCAACCCTTATAACATAGCTGGTCTCACTACTCTCTTGTAGACCTTCCCTTTCACTCTTACTGGTACCCGTCTGTCACCAATCACTCCTGACACTCTTCTCCACCCATTCCACCCTGCCTGTACTCTCTTCTTCACCTCTCTTCCATACTCACCATTACTCTGAACTGTTGATCCCAAGTACTTAAACTCATCCACCTTAACCAACTCTACTCCCTGCATCCTCACCATTCCTCTACCCTCCCTCTCATTTACACACATATATTCTGTTTTAGCCCTGCTGACCTTCATTCCTCTCCTCTCTAAAGCATATCTCCACCTCTCCAGGGTCTCCTTAACCTGGTCCCTACTCTCACTACATATCACAATGTCATCTGCAAACATCATAGTCCATGGGGCCTCCTGTCTGATCTCATCTGTCAACCTGTCCATCACCATTGCAAATAAGAAAGAGCTCAGAGCTGATTCTTGATGTAATCCCACCTCCACCTTAAACGTATCTGTCACTCCCACCATGGTCCTCACCAATGTCACACTACCCTTGTACATATCCTGTACCACTCTTACATACTTCTCTGCCACTCCCGACTTCTTCATACAATATCACAACTCCTCTCTAGGCACCCTGTCATATGCTTTCTCTAAGTCCAGAAAGACACAATGCAACTCTTTCTGACCTTCTCTGTATTTCTCCAACAACACTTTCAGAGCAAATAGTGGATCTGTAGTGCTCTTTCCTGGCATGAAACCATACTTCTTCTTCTTCTTCTTCTTCTTTCGGCTTTTTCCCGGTTAGTGGTCACCACAGCGGATCACCTTGTCCGCACATTAATTGGCAGTGGAGTTTTACAGTGTCGAGTTGCCAGCCCAGCGCCCAACCTTCCACAGAAGGCACACTCACATGCACACCTAGGGCCAATTTAGAGTGTCCAATCCACCTGCAGCATGTCTTTGGGATGTGGGAGGAAACCGGAGCACCCGGAGGAAACCCACGCGACCACAGGGAGGACATGCAGACTCCGCACAGAAGGCACCCCAGCCGAGAATCAAACCGGAGAACCTCTTGCTGTGAGGCGGCAATGCTAACCACTGCACCACCGTGGCCGCCCTGGCATGAAACCATACTGCTGATTACTAATCATCACCTCCCTTCTTAACCTAGCTTCCACTACTCTTTCCCATAACTTCAAGCTGTGACTGATCAATTTTATCCCTCTGTAGTTACTGCAGCTCTGCACATCGCCCTTATTCTTAAAGATAGGTAACAAAACACTTTTTCTCCACTCCTCAGGCATCCTCTGACTTTTCAAAATTTCATTAAACAATCTGGTTAAAAATTCCACTGCCATTTCTCCTAAGCACCTCCATGCTTCCACTGGTATGTCATCTCGGCCAACAGCCTTTCCATTCTTCATCCTCCTCATAGCTGTCCTTACTTTCTCCTTGCTAATCTGTTTCACTTCCTGATTCACTATCCCCACATCATCCAACGTTCTCTCTCTCTCATTCTCTTCATTCATCAGCCCTGCAAAGTGCTCTTTCGACATGATACCCAAAAAGCTAGCAACAAATATAAATATCCAAGCTAGCATGCACTAATTTGTTTAATTTCTGTCCGTTGTAATCTCTAAACTGCACGTAAAATATCACTGTTCATCAGTCATTCAGGGGAAAACACTTGAAATGCTACCTGGTTTCAGATTACACAAGATCAAAATCAGCCACGGGCATTCCACCTCAGACAACTCCACTTAAACATCCTTTCAACAGGCACAAGCCAAGACATCCTTAGCTAGGATTGAGGAGTGTGAGTCCTCACCCAGAATGAAGGCCACAAGCTGACAAAACCCCTTCAAGTTATTAATGTTAAATCTGAAGTACCATAAACTCACCAGTTCTAATGGTAGTTCAAAATTTAGGGTGACAATTTATCCAACATTTTCTTTTTGAGTCTAATCTGATGTAGACAGTAAGTTCCACACAGCAGTATTTACATCCTTTTCAAATCTCTCAGTATCTTACTAGTCACAGGAAACCATAGCTCATATCATATAAACACACTTCACAACTTCATTCTCTAATATTCCTCTACCTAAAGTGTCTGCAAGGGAATGAAAGTTTGGGTCTATATTAGAAGATCACAAAGCCATTAATTGAATGGCTTTATACTCGAAAATGCCGGTAATAGCAGTGTGTTTTGTGAGATTGTGGTACAGTAAAGACTGGAAAATTTGAACTTTCCTCACTGTAGTATGATCTCGGAGTTGGTATATATAATTAGTGGGGAAAAGTGAGTTCTACAACTGGCATTTTTGATTATAAAGCCATTCAATTAACGGCTGTGTCGATGTTCTAATATAGACCCAAAAATTTTTATAGTAGAATTAAAATTTACTACATCAGTCACTACAATCCATGCTCCACCCTGCCACAACTGAACCCACTCATATCATAAAGATTTTCACTCTGAATTATCAGACATAAGTAATAATAATTTTAGAATTCTTTCACTGCATTTTACCTAATCCCAGCTACTTTATAAGCATTTCTTAATTATAGTTATAGTAAAATGCATAACACATTTGCACTTAAAGAGCAATAATTTATTATAAATATCTAACAACCATAATTCAAATCAGCAGCATATCTTGGACAATGCTTCAATATTCAGTAGTCATCACAGTTTTCTCCATTTGCACTGTCCCACATCATTTTGGAGATTTCTAACTGGACCTTGAATGCTGTAGCCATCCATCTTTGTCATTTGTCAACTTTGAATTCTGCATTATTTTGGTCATCTTTTTGGAATCATTAACTCCATGTTGCTAATTCATTTTCCAGTATTAAACATATAGATACTCTCCCAGAATTGTATCTGATTTACAAATACTACAACATCAACAAGTAAAATATCTTCCGTAGTGTTAGATGCAACAGTTTGTATCTAAAATTCCATATGCAATATTTCCTTATTCTAAGAATCAGTCTTGCTAGTTGCATGTTTGCTCTGAAAAATCATGATCTAATGTAACTATTTTATCAGGCATCCACTATTTAGTTAAAATTTGCTGTTTAATTAGCCACTTCTTAAATACAACCACAACATTTCTAAATGTTGTGTGTACAGTTTAGCTGTTACCATCCAAAATTATAGTCCAAGCAGTCATTTTAAGTTTCATGTTCTCAATGGAATTTAGACCGTCGATACTTTCTGACAATGCTTGAAGGAGAGATTACTGTCCAGCAGTAACACAAGATATTTATAATTATGCACTTGCCTTACTGCAATATTTAATGAATCATTAACACTGAGGACCGAAAATCTGGTAAACTTGTGATTGGTTCCAAATAGCACGGATGACGTTTTGAATGAGTTTAGGATTAATTTATTCTTTTGCAAGGCAGGAGTTTTGAATAAGCTGAACATTAATTTATTCTTCCTAATCAAAGCAAAAACCTTATGGAAATCACTTGGAAAATCCCTCTGGACAACATGAGATGATTTATTTCTCTTTTAATAGACTAAGATAATCTGTGTACATTGTAATTTGCAGACCAGGCACATGAAGGGTGATATCATTAATAACACAAATACAATAAAATCAGTCATAGAACTAATTGTTGAGTAACTCTAACCCTAAACAAATGCAAACTTGTGCTAGACCAGCTAGGTACCACATGGTGTGAACACTGAAGGCATCTGCATGGTCATATTTCTCAAGACCACTTTTTCCAGCCTTTGAAGAAGAAATGTATGACCTGCTGGCTGCTTTGAATGGTTCTTTAAAATCAGCAATGACAGATTTCCTGAGTATTCCTTTCTCTATCTTTGTACAAATTGTATTTTTCCTACTATGTGAAACAGCTAGAGCATCACACCCTTTCCTCAATCTGTGCCCTGCTTTGCTCCAGTATGATTTAGTTAGTAACATGATCAAGGAGCTATAGATATACAAATTTCTTTGCTGTCATTCCAAAGGATCTAGGTTCGAGACTGAGTAGATTACAAAAGAATCATTGCATGTTTGAGGGCAGCCATCCTTGTCAGGAGTCAAGAATTAATGTTATATGATAAGGTATTGGAAAAGAGGGTAGCTGCCACTTTTAGAAAAGCTTGATAGAAGATGAAGTGGGAATGTATTTTCAAAGAACGATTTTTTAATGTAGTTTATTGACTATTTTGACTAAAACAAATTTAAATAAATGGAATACCAGGAAGTAATATCTGATGGACTTTTCTTCTTAGAAAACATGTTTTTAAACAAAAAAATTGACTGAAAACTGTTAGTATATTAATGAAGTCAGGATAATTTCCTTCCAAAATCTAAATCCAGAAAATGGTGCTAAAACTAAAGTTTATCAGGTGATGAGCAGAAAACAACTCACTGTTCTACAGATAATTTTTATCAGAAGACTCGTTTGTGGCCTTGGGGCAATACTGCTAATTGGTGTTAAATTACAGGTAAATTGCAAAGAACCTTTATTGAATAGCAAAATGATCCCTAATTCTAAAATTGTAAACAAAAGTATAGAATACAATTCTATGAAAATCTGCTAAAGTACCATTGCAGAAATCAAAAAAGAAAAAAAATGAAAGTCTGTGGTGGCGCATAGAGAAGAAATGCTTCAGCAATGTAAGAAAATGTGGTAATATAGTTCCATTTTCACAAATACTCTCAAACTGTTACCGTTAAAATGAAGGATGAAAGTAATACATGTTCCACCAAGTAACTTGTTTGAAACTGCTGTAGTTTTTAAATTTCCAATAGTTATCATTGCGCTGAAGAAGCAGCCCCCTTTAAATGATATTTAGTGAAAATTAGAATGAATATGCTGATGCCTACTTTTAACAATATGAATACTTCTGAATGAAGCAGAGTGAGAAAAGCACAGAAAAAACATTCTTTCAAACAGTGATTTTGCTCGTATTTGCATTAAGAACAGAAGTTGCTACAACATCTAAAACTGGCTACACTGCAGTTTGATTTCATGAGCAAATGCTATTAAGTGGCAGCTAGACTTTCATTTTGACCTGTTTGTAGTGTTTTACTTGGGATCTGCAGCAACTTTTCTTCTGATCTCTTTGTCAAAAATTTCCACAGGGCCTCACTCTAGATTTAACTCAGTAAAATCTTACAGTTTAATGTTTTCTGTGTGTTGACAACAAGATGCTATCTTAAAGTCGAGCTCCAAGGTATGCATGCATTACTTTCCATCATCGTATAGTATGAAGGTATTTGTATAGAGCGGTTTATGGCTGATAGCACTGCCTGTTTCTTAGAAACTCATTAATGAAACATCAAATAATTAACATGAACAAAAGATTTCAAGTTCTGTTGTGAGTAAATAGTAACTACACCATGCTCTGTCCTCATATTTTCTTGTGCTGCTTAATAGAAGTTGATGGATGAGCCTCTTCTTTTAACAGAGTCTCAATAAATGAAGTTACAGAGTACACCGTACATCAGCACAGTTTATGATTTTTAAAGAGTCATCCACCTAATCAAATAGCAGGAAAATATAACAGAAATACATAAACACAAACACATAAGCTCAAACAATTTGCATCAGGAATAGTGAGTAGCTAGACTCATACCTCTCAACTGTACAGATGTTCGCAGAATGTCTAGATTTTTACCTCCTATTTTTGGTGTGTTCCTCCTAAAATCTGTACTTTTCTGGCAAATAGCTGAGGATTGAAGTAATTAAATAATGACAAACATTTGAGTTTAAGACTCCACATCCTTCAAAAAATGTATGCTAATGCAAAACCTATTATTATATAAACTTTCTAAGTTTATAAGAGCAATATTTAAAATCTGTCCCTATTTGTCCCCCATAATTTTAGGCTTCGTCCAGATGTTTTGCTCTAAGAGATTGAGAGGTATGGCTAGACTACAACTCCAAATGACTGCCAAATCAATTGACATGAAATTTATTTAAAATAACTGTGCACTTTTGTCACTACAAATACAAAAAATGTTCTTGTTCAAAATTATAGATACTACATCACTCAACACTTATACAAGACATGCTCTAACTCATAAGACATCAACCAATATGATTTGTAAATTACTTCAGTCTTAACAAAATGTATATAAAAATAATAAAATATTTGGCTCAGTGATCTTCAGAACCAAATAACATCTTGAACCCTGGGCAATTATTGCCCCACTCAGGTTACTGTTCTGGTTACCTTTTAAGACACATTTAATGCATATTTTTGATATGTTCTGTCTCTACTGTTTGTCGATTATCAGTCTCAATTCAGGCCAATCTGCCCATTAGTTCCCCATCACTGGCATGAGGACTGACTGGGAGGTGTTATCATTTAGAAAGCCATCAGTAGCAGTTCGGGGGGGGGGGTACACTTAAACCTTACCCTTTCTCTGCAAGTGCATGGCTTCCAGAGTGAAAAGGGGATGTACAATGGGCAAATTTCACAGTTTCACAGGTAAGTACTAGGCTAGCTGGCCGTTAGAACCATTTTAAACCAAGCCACTTTCCTCTTTGTAAGAATCAAACTCTGTACCTATTGTCTGTGAGGTACATATCTTAACCATTATGCCAGACTGCATCCCCTAACTCTCAACTTCCCAAATCTTAGGTAAGTATGAGGTTAGCTGCCCTTGCATGCCATTTTAAGCCTAGCAAACATCCATTTGAAGGGGGGAATCAAACCCTGTACCTTGTGTTTGTGACGTAAACACAGTAATCATTATGCCAATCTGCTACAAAAAACTCTTTATAGGTAAGTACTAGGCCAAATGCCCTTGTGACCTGTTTTAAGTCTAGTTCATTTTTCTTGGTGATTAGCCCTGCACCTCTTGTTTGTCAGGCAAACATTTTAACCACTATGCTAACCCCAACCCCCAGACACTAGCATTAGACACTTGACACTCTTGGACTAGACATCCCTCATTTCTACAAGGAATGTAGTAGTGAACAGTCTTGCTCCCTTCCATCCAGTCTCCACGAGAAGAATTGCCTCGTTGCTCAAGTGCCAGCAACTATTTCTCCTTCCTGGACTGGCAGGAGGGCAAATCTTTTTACTCATCTCCCTACCTATCTAGCTCCTACAGTACCAAGGTTCAAACCCAGGTTCAGTTTGTCATAGTAAGGGTTTCATCCCTCAGCATCACAGACAGGCAAAATGCATTTAATATTGGTACTGTCATTCAAGTCTGGAGTTGAATTGGAATAAATATTTAGTGAAGCAATGTCTGTAGCTATAATTCACAGAGAAGAAAACACTCATTTATTTTAAATATATTTTATTTCTGTGGGCTTTAGAGTCACTTTGTTTTTTAATTTTGCTTTGTCTGGGTGCTTCCACTGCTGCAGTTGTTTGGTGCATTATGTAGCACCAAGAAATGATAATGCAAATAAAGCAGTAGTTCATAATATAAAATAAAAACTAGCTACATGGAATAATGCTAAAACTTAGACAACAAAGTACAGAACTTAACCAAAACATAAGCTAATCATCTGCAATGATTTTAGTCTTATGGGTATACTTACATAAATTCCTATTAACATTTCTTATAATCCATTTAATTCTTTAGCAATGTGGGATTACTGTCTTATAATCCTCAGAATTCCTCAGAAAAACCAATACCATTGTTTTCTTGTGTCTCCTTTGGAAAAAAATTATGACCAGCTGTTATTATAGTGTTTAGAGGTGTTTAGAATTTATGTGGGTATTTTAACGCATTCCACACATTAAAATATCATGCTCAGATGCTAAATTATGTGTATAGTAATGACTATTAAATTCAAACACACAAAAAAACTAATTTTTACACAAAATTTGTTTGGGTTCAATGAAACATTTTAGATGATTCTTCAATGAAAATAGTTGCTCTAACATGCTCATTTCTTCAGTGATAAACTGAATGAGAGCTAAATATGATTTTCTAAGTAGTCATTAAAATTTTAATAATGGGTATAGGGCATTATGCCAACTAAAGACTGAAAACATTTAAGTATTAGATGTTTTTGCTTTTTCATACCTTAGTAATGTCTAAATATCATCTAAAACTGCCATGAGTGCCCTGAATATTTGAAATGAGAATGCTTAATTAGGAGAGTCATGAAAACCTTCATCAAACTGTGCTACAGTCAAAGCAACAGAAAAATATATATATTTCAATGATTCTCATGTAAAATTGTAAGGAATTTTTAAACAATACTGAAAATATTGACCTGCAGTAGTGGTGCTGTGGTAGCGCTGTCGCCTCAGAGCAAGACGTTGCATTCGATTCTCAGCTAGAGCGTCTTCTGTGTGGAGGCATGCGTGAATGGGCGTGCCTTCGTTGAAGGTTGTGCGTCAGGGCTGGTAACTCGGCATGTAAAAATCCACTACCAAACATTAGCGGACCGGAGTTCCGCTTTGGCGACCCCTAAGCCTATATATAATACCTATAAGCCGAAAGACACAACAACAACAACAACAACTGAAAAGATTGGTATTATTAGACTATTTAAAATGCTGCACATGGTAACAGTTAACTTAAAATAAATAAATAAATACATACATGCATAAATAATCTATTATTTTTCCCAAATAAAACTGTTTGGAGTTTTGGATTATAAGTCTGCATTATTGCCCAGGGAACAACATAAAATCAATCAGCATCAGAATTACCAGAGAGATGCTACAGTAAACAATAGAAATTAAAAATCATTATTCATTATGAAGAACTTTAGAGCACTTCTGATTTACATTAACAAGTATCATCAGCAGGTTCACTTCTAACATCTAACTGACCAACTAATCATCTTAGACAAATGAAAAATATGGTCTTCGCTCAACATCTCATGAGGCCTCCTTTTCACCTTACATCAGCCTTTGGAAAATCAGCAAGGGAACATCAGCTGCATATCTAAAATCCCTCTATCTACTCATAGCCAGTAATTAGCCACAATGGTGGAGCAGTTAGCATTGTTGCCTCACAGCAAGAGGTTCTCCGGTTTGATTCTCGGCTGGAGTGCCTGCTGTGTGGAGTCTGCATGTCCTCCCCACGGTCGAGTGAATTTAAAGACATGCAGGTAGGTGCGAGTGTGTGTGAGTGTACCTTCTTTGAAGGTTGGTTGCCGGGCTGGCAAATTGACACCATAAAAATTCACTGCCAATCATTAGTGGACCGGAGTTCCACTGTGGCGACCGCTAAACGAGAAAAGCCAAAAGACAGTTACTCATAGCCAGTAATATTCTTTTGACATGTACAGGCAGATATTTCATAGTATGTCAAAACTACGGTGAGTTTTATCTCTCTGTATATATGCTTATATATATGAATATGTCATGAAAGCTAGAAAAATCAAAACAGAGGGAATCACAAATGGTACAGCAAAATATCACAAAACACTGAATGACTCGTAAGAGTGATTCACAAAACATTGAATACTTCACTCCCAATTAAAATAAAAAACTCTGTATCAATAAACTACACCTACAACTACAAAACATAGACTGAGCACTGCCTTGATAGTGATACTGTTAGGGAAAGGGTATTTAGTAATGTAATGCTATGTAAAGTGTAGGGTTAGGATCAGGGTTAGGGCTTAGGATAGAGCTATGTGTGCTAACCCTAACCCTGTCCATACCGCTAACCCTAAACCTGCAAATTATGTTACTAAAAACCCTTCCCCTAACACTATAGAAGACAAAAGAAAACAGAACATAGACAGCATAAAACATGCATGACTATGACTTTATCCCATTACCTAACCATAACCAGTGAACACTTGCATATTCACAACAACTGCTGCAACACAGTCTTACACATCTTGACAACCACCAATTTTTCATTCATTCATTCATTTTCTTGTACAGTCCTGTGTAACTACAGTATATAAAACTGAATTCAACCACATGTGATTCACCTAAATGAATTTTCACTCATTTGTGCATTCTCTCTTTTTTTACATCCACAAAACCTATCTATCAAATGTGCACAGTACCTTTTGAGTTACACCCATATATGTACTGTGCATACAGTCAGTTCCCTACAATCTAGTGACCCACTTGTTCCTCATAGGATGAGAGCTGTTCCCAGTCAATTTGTTCCCCATGATGTGAGACCCAATCAAGGAGCCATCATCCTGGCATCCATTAAGGATATTGTTGGTTATGCAGCCTAATGCTACCCCTGGTGGTCATGTGGGTTTACATATCACCCTGGAAGGACGTTGATGCTCCTGGTATGGAGGTATACCTGCTCCTGGACTGATTGTCAATCAACCAGATGATGCACCATGAGCTCATATATTTTATTTTATTATAATAATGTTAAGTACTCTTTGACATGCTTCCTCAAGAACTTCCTTACTGGCTTTGGTGGACCTGCCCACAACCCTTCCCCAGTGATCTCTTCTTCAGAGTGCAACCTATGATGCTTGCCTGGAACACCAAGTCAATGCAGTGATAGAATCACCTCAACCCATCAAACCAGGCAAGCTTGCCAACATAAGTCACATGTCTCTTTCCCACCCATCCCCAGCTCAGCTCTTCCATCTTCCACAGCTGTTAATAGACCTCATATCATATAAGTGGCAGTCACATAGCTGAAGCTTTCAGCAATTATATACAGACACACACACACACACACACACACACACACACACACACACACAGATATATATATATATATATATATATATATATATATATATATATATATATATATATATACATATAGCTGCCTCACAGCAAGAGGTTCTCCGGTTTGATTCTCGGCTGGGGTGCCTTCTGTGTGAAGTCTGCATGTCCTCCCTGTGGTTGTGTGGGTTTCCTCTGGGTGCTCTGGTTTCCTCCCACATCCCAAAGACATGCTGTAGGTGGATTGGACACTCTAAATTGACCTTATGTGTGAGTGTGTGCATGTGTGTGCCCTCTGTGGAAGGTTGGTCGCCGGGCAGGCAACTCAACACCATAAAACTCCACTGCCAATTGTTCTGCGGACTGTTGTTCTGCTGTGGCGACCCCTAACCATAAGCCAAAAGGAGATGATGATGATATATAGATATAAGCCGAAAGGAGATGATGATAATATACAGGTGGATATAAATATATATATATATATATATATATATATATATATATCTATATCTATATATATATATATATATATATATATATATATATATATATATATATATATATATATATATACATACATATATATAAATATCATCATCTTCTTTTCTCGACTGTTCTCGTTAGGGGTCGCCACAGCGGATCACCTGTTTCCATTTCTTCCTGTCCTCTGCATCTTGCTCTGTCACACCAACCACCTGCATGTCCTCTCTCACTACATCCATAAACCTTATCTTAGGCCTTCCTCTTTTCCTGTTACCTGGTAGCTTCATCCTTAGCATCTTTTCCCAATATACTCTGCATCCCTTCTCAGCACATGTCCAAACCAATGTAATCTTGCCTCTCTGGCTTTGTCTCCAAACCTTCCAACCTGGGCTGACCCTCTAATATACTTATTCCTAATCCTGTCCACCCTCGTCACACCCAGTGCAAATCTTAACATCTTTAACTCTGCCACATCCAGCTCAAACTCCTGCCTTTTTGTCAATGCCACTGTCTCCAACCCATATAACATAGCTGGTCTCACTACCCTCTTGTAGACCTTCCCTTTCACTCTTACAGGTAATCGTCTGTCACAAATCACTGCTGACACTCTTTTCCACCCACTCCATCCTGCCTGTACTCTCTTCTTCACCTCTCTTCCACACTCACCGTTACTCTGAACTATTGACCCCAAGTATTTATAGGTTCATAGGTTCATAGGTTGGTACTAGGCTATCAGCCCTAGGGCCTATACAAGCCTAGCCATAACAATTCCCTGGCTATTTCTTCCCACATTATTTACTTTTCTGGACCCCTGTCTAGCAGGGCGACTGACGTGATCCCTGGGGTGAATTTCCTTTCTCCCATCCAATCGTCAAGGTTCCTCTTGAAGACGTCCAAAGAGGCACTCTGCTTGACATGTATGGGCAATCTATTCCAGAGTATGGGGAGTCTTTGGGTCAGGAATCTATCCCTCCAGCATGTTTTGTTTATTGTGATGACAAGGTTTAGATCCCTGGAGCGTGTAGCTCTGAGGGATTGGGATTTCTTTAAGTGTAGCATGTCCAACAGCTCTGGGTTTGACATGGCCTTGTATGTTAAGCAGAGATCGCCTCTGAGTAGACGATATGCGACAAAGTATAGCTGGAGTTTTTTAAGGCGGTCAGCGTAGGGCATCTGCTTTAGGCCTGTGATTCTTTTAGTGAGGTATTTCTGAGGCCTTTCCAGTTGTTGTAGATGTCTTGAGAGGTACATACCAAATGGGGCGTTGTATTCTATAATGGGTCTAATGATGTTCAACAAATCACTGAAGCCTCCACGATGACAGCAAATATTATTTTATTGGAATAAAACAAGCGCTTTCACGCATCTAACAATGCGCTTCATCAGGTTACAAATTTTTAAGCAACAGGAAACCATTTTATATAGTAAAATATACACCCAATTAATTAAAATTCAGGCGGGAAAAATAACAACTAAACAATTATACACCCATAATTACCACTTGTAGTTAGATACATGCCCATATATGGATAGCATTTCCTGTAGTAAAACTTCTTTGAAACATCATATAAAAATGTTTTTAGAAATATGTTAAATAAGCGTAAATACATGACAAAAGTGTTCCCCATCCTCTGATCCTCTGTCCGTCTGGGCAAACACCACAATAGACTTGAATATATTATGATGTCTTCTTAGCTACATAGAATTTAATCTGCGACGAGTATCATATACTGCGTTCATTCCGTTATTAGCTACAAATAAAATATTATACCTTATCCATTTAAACTAATACTGCATGAACCTATGCACTAAAATAAACAGCATATATGTAGATACATTCATAGTACAAAAGGTTGTCATTAATCTAAGATAATATATCTATCTGTGTAAAAACTGTATATTTTATGAAGTAAGTAAAACCATCAACTATTAAACAATAAAAATAAATATGATGTAAAGATGTATTCTATATGAAAAATGTATAATTAAATTGAATTAATGCCATGATTCCATATGAAAT
Source organism: Protopterus annectens (assembly GCF_019279795.1). Classification (NCBI taxonomy): domain Eukaryota; kingdom Metazoa; phylum Chordata; order Ceratodontiformes; family Protopteridae; genus Protopterus; species Protopterus annectens. The sequence goes on from NC_056727.1 coordinate 1,017,177,988, forward strand.
CGAAACATATAGAATTAATATAAAATGAATATAAAAATTATTTACATAGCTTTATAAGTCCATGTCTATACATATAACCAATTGTTCATCTATTCCTAATACTAAAATTAATTCACATTTACATTTATAATAGTGCTGGTCTAATGTTAATCGCTGTATTTAGACCTGGCTCTATATGTGCCCTGAGCAATAGTATCCATTTTAGTTCATACAATTCTAAGGTGTCACGTGCATTACCTTCCCTTCTACTTGGATGAAGTATCTGTAAGACTCTAAATTTAAACAAATGCGATGTATATATTTGACAATGTCTGGCTAGAGCATTATTGATATTCATTTTTTGTATGTCATATAGGTGGTTATAGGCTCGATCTTTGAGCCTGCGTGTTGTCATGCCCACGTAATATACATTGCAAGAGTCACATGTCGCCAGATATATAATATTTGTAGTATCACAAGTAGCATAAAAGTTAGGTATAAAATTATAGCCTGTCTGCATGTTTACATATGATTGTTGAACACTAATGTGCTTACAGACACAACATTTATTACATGGATAGGTTCCTTGCCTATATTTCATCCTAATATCCAAAGGAATATGTAGAGTTTTCTCTTTATACAATAATCTTTTCAGATTTGGACAGTTACTGTATCTGAAGGTTGCGTGTGCACCCACCATATTCTTCAGATCTTTATTCATATAAAGTAACTTCCAGTTCTTTTGGATAATCTCTTTTATGTATTGAATGTCATTAGTGAATTTAATATCATATTGTATCTTGCCCCTATTCGATCTAATATGATGCCTATATCCACTTGATTTGTGTTTAATACTACAAGCCATATTTGTTTTATCTTCCGATATCAGTTGCAGATGGTCAGAATATCCCCTATTCATAAAGCATTTATTTTGAAAATTCAAAAACATTTCCTTGTCCTTAATGTCACTACATATTCTGGTTATTCTATCTATTTGATTTTTCACAATGTTAGGAAAGATATGGCGTGGATGCATGCTCTCATGGTGCAATATGGCATTTTTCCAGCATGGTTTTCTGAATAAAGATGTAGTAAATCTATTCAGATTGTTTTTTATTATTACTACATCTAAGTAGTTCACCTTATGTAAAGAGGCTTCATAGGTGAATCTAAGGAAAGAGGTGGTAGATTCCATATATTTAATGAATTCTTCTAAGGACTCCTTACTCCCATGCCAAAAGAGTAGGATGTCGTCCACAAATCTCCTATAATATATTGCATTTATAGCAAAAACCTCATTATTCAGGATATAGGTTCTTTCCCACTCAAATACAGCTATATTAGCATAGACATTTGCACAGGGGGTGCCCATGGCTACCCCCCATGTCTGTCTATAGATCTTATCCTGATACATGAAAATGTTGTTGTTAAGTATAAGCTCTAGCAAAGCACATATTACAAACTGTTCATTCTGACTGCCCATTTTAAATTCATTCAAACAGCTTCTAACCGCCTCTACACCAAAGTCATTGGGTATACTCGTGAACAAGTTCTTTATATCTAAAGTAACTAACAATGTCTCTTGATTTATTTTTTCAATCCATGGTGAATTTTTAAGATCTTCCAACAATTCGTATGAATTCTTTAATATGGTAGGAATTTTGTCTATCAAAGGAGCTAGTTTATATTGTACATATTGTGATGCATTCTCGGTCACCCACGATTGACCTGATACTATAGGCCGTATTGGTGGAGGATGTGTCCCTTTATGCATTTTAGGGAGTCCCTTTATGATTGGAATTAAAGGGGCTTCTATTTCTAAATAATCATATAGTTGTTTATCAATGCATCTTGTCATTAGGAGGTCATATAATGATTCTTGGACATTTCTTATTATTAACATGGTTTCTGATCTACTAATCATTGTATATGCTGTGTCATCACTTAACATCATAAACATCAGGTTATTATAGAAGCTCGAGTCCATTATAATGCGTCTAATGAGGGATGAGTACAGTGGGACAATGACCTCCTTTTTTCTGGATGAAAAGCCCTTCGTGATGAGGTGTGCCACATAGAAGGATTTCCTGACTGTTGTGGTGATGTGGTTATCGAAGGTGAGACCACTGTCCACCTGTGTCCCTAAGTCTCTTATCACACTTTCTGTGTTTAGTGTACTGCCACCTATATGGTAATTCATGGATACATGTTTTTTCCCAAAGGGGATAACAATACATTTCTTGGCATTGAGCTTGAGCCCATGGCTCTGGCACCAAGCATCTGTTTCTGTAAGGCCCTTTTGTGGAGTATCCACATCATTTGGGGATTCAATAATGGCTCCCAGTTTGCAGTCATCTGCAAACTTTGTTAGCCAGAGTCCCTTAGTGTTGACCTGTACTTTAGAGAAGTAGATGCCCAACAAGAGCGGCCCCAGGACTGAACCCTGAGGTACTCCACTTGTCACTTGTCTGGAGCTGGATTTGGAGTCGGCTACTTTTACAGTGTGGGTTCTATCAATAAGCCATTTAGCAACCCATTGGGTGACATAGGGATTAATGCCCAACTTAGTAAGTTTATCTATGATTCCAGAGTGGGGGATGGTGTCAAAGGCCTTGGCAAGGTCTAGATAGGCTGTGTGGACCACCTTACCCTTGTCCATGGCTCTGGAGACTGATTCAAAGAAGTCAATCAGGTTCAGGAGACAAGATCGGCCCTTCACAAACCCACACTGGGTGGGGGTCCAGTGTTTGAAGGTTGCCAATGTCTTTGTTTATAAGTTCCACGATAATACGCTCCATGGCCTTGCAGATAAGGCTTGTCAGACTGATGGGACGGTAGTTTCTGGGATCCAAGGTGGATCCCCCCTTGTGGATTGGGATAACTGTAGCTCTGCGCCACTCAGTGGGCACGAAACTGGTAAACTTATTATATTATATTATATTATATATATATTATTATATATAATATATATATTATATATATATTATATTATATTATATTATACTATATATTATATTTAAACTCATCCACCTTCGCCACCTCTACTCCTTGCATCCTCACCATTCCTCTATCCTCCCTCTCATTCACACACATATATTCTGTCTTAGTTCTGCTGACCTTCATTCCTCTTCTCTCTAGAGCAAATCTGCATCTCTCCAGGGTCTCCTCCACCTGTTCTCTACTCTCACTACAGATCACAATGTCATCTGCAAATACCATATTCCATGGGGACTCCTGTCTGATCTCATCTGTCAACCTGTCCATCACCATTGCAAATAAGAAAGGGCTCAGAGCTGATCCTTGATGTAACCCCACCTCCACCTTAAATGCATCTGTCACTCCCACCGCAGACCTCACTGCTGTCACACTACCCTCGTACATATCCTGTACCACTCTTACATACTTCTCTGACACTCCTGACTTCCTCATACAATACCACAACTCCTCTCTAGGCACCCTGTCATATGCTTTTTCCAAGTCTACAAAAACACAATGCAACTCCTTTTGACATTCTCTACTTCTCCATCAACAATCTCAGAGCAAACATCACATCTGTAGTGCACTTTCCCGGCATGAAACCATACTGCTGTTCACTAATCATCACATCCCATCTTAACCTAGCTTCTACTACTATTTCCCATAACTTCATGCTGTGACTGATCAATTTAATCCCTCTGTAGTTACTACAGCTCTGCACATCACCCTTATTCTTAAAAAATCGGTACTAAAACACTTTTTCTCCATTCCTCAGACATCCTCTCACTTTCCAAGATTTCATTAAACAATCTGGTTAAAAACTCGACTGCCATTTCACCTAAACACCTTCATGCTTCCACAGGTATGTCATCTAGGCCAACAGCCTTTCCATTCTTCATTCTCTTCATAGCTATCCTTACTTCCTCCTTGCTAATCCATTGTACTTCATGATTCACTATCCCTACATCATTCAACCTTCTCTCCCTCTCATTCTCTTCATTCATCAACCCCTCAAAGTACTCCTTCCATCTCCTCAACACACACTCCTCGCTTGTATGTTTCCCTCATTATCCTTTATCACCTTTACCTGCTGCACATCTTTCCTAGCTCGGTCCCTCTGTCTAGCCAATCAGTACAGGTCCTTTTCTCCCTCCTTAGTGTCCAACCTTTCATACAACTCTTCATATGCCTTATCCTTAGCCTTTGCCACCTCTCTCTTTGCCATGCACCTCATCTCCTTATACTGCTGTCTACTTTCTTCATCTCTCTGACAATCCCACTTCTTCTTTGCCAACCTCTTTGCCTGTATACTCTTCTGTACTTACTCATTCCACCACCATGTCTCCTTGTTGTCCTTCCTCTGTCCCAATGTGATACCAAGCACCTTTTTAGCCATCTCCCTTACTAGGTCTGCTGTAGTTACCCAGCTATTTGGTAACTCTTCACTGCCACCCAGGGCCTATCTTAACTCATTTCTGAACTCCACCTCACAATTACCCTTTTTCAATTTCCACCATTTGATCCTAGGTGCTGCCCTTACACTCCTCCTCCTCTTCTTGATCACCAACATCATCTTACAAACCACCATCCTATGCTGCCTAACTACACTTTCTCCAGCCACCACTTTACAGTCTCCAATCTCCTTCAAACTGGCCCTCCTATATAAGATATAATCCACCTGTGTGCAACTTCCTCCACTCTTGTATGTCACCCTATGCTCTTCCCTCTTGTTAAAATACGTATTCACCACAGCCATATCCATGCTTTTCGCAAAATCCACTACCATCTGACCTTCTGCATTCCTTTGTTTAACACCATACCTACCCATCACTTCCTCATCCCCACTGTTCCCTTCACCAACATGCCCATTTAAATCTGCTCCAATCACCACTCTCTCACCCTTGGGTACAGTAATCATCACTTCATCCAATTCACTCCAAATTTTTTCTTTCTCATCCATTGCACACCCAACTTGTGGAGCATATGCACTAACAACATTAATCATTACATCATCAATTTCCAGCTTCATAAACATCACTCTATCCGACACCCTTTTCACCTCCAAAACTCTCTTCGTATACTGTTCCTTCAGAATAACTTCTACGCCATTTCTCCTCCCATCCACACCATGATAAACAATTTGAACCCACCTCCAATACACCTAGCCTTACTCCCCTTCCATCTGGTCTCTTGCACACACTATATAGCAACCTTCCTTCTGTCCATCATATCAGCTATTTCTCTCCCTATACCAGTTATACTGCCAACATTCAAGTTCCGACCCTCACTACCACAGTCCTAGCCTTTCTCCTCTCTTCCTGCTTTCGGCCATACCTTCCGCCTCTACTCCTTCTTCGGCCAACAGTAGCCCAATTTTCGCCAGCACCCTGTTGGCTAACAGTATGTATATATTTAATTTAACCACTTATTTTTAATAATCACCGTTGCTCAATATTTATAATCCTAATTTTGTGTTATATGTTTATAACTGATTTAATATTATCTTTAAATTGACCATGGCCAGGGTTCAATTATCATTATTTCTTATATGTTACATTTAATTTAAATTTGTCTAAATGTTATGTTTCATTTTAATTTGTTTCTCTCCACTGATATAAATTTTCTACCCTTTTTATACTTCAGTGAGCTATAAATTCTATAAGATGATGTTACTATCTTAAGAGCCAGAAACAGAAACTAGATAACCACAATATTAGAAATACGTCTTCTGCTATATAATAATATTGTCCATACTTTCTTTTAAGCCATATCTTTCCATTATCTGAACATCTACACAATTAAGGACTTCATCTTTGGACTTTGATGGGTCTTTTAAATGTCCTTTTATAAACGATGACTATACAGACTCACCATATGTTTATTCTATAAAGACATCCATAAATATATTCAGCTGTGTAATCACATCAGGACACATTCTGAACACAAATATGCACTTAGCTATTTTGTCATTTTACCTTCACTGTAATATAAAAAAGTATGTATATCTGTTGACCATACTCATTCAGTACTAGGTATACACAAACATTTCTTGAATGGTGTCAGAGTAACAGGACTCAGATCTTTCACTATGACCTTGAACTTTACCCAACAGAATTTTATGAAGGATCTGTGATTTAATAACTCTTCACTATTTTAACTAACTCAGATTATGTATGTTACATTTGCTTTATCACAGAAGGGTGGTTGCTTAAGATTCTGCCTCTGCTACATCATTATCTTTCCACTTACTTCTCCTCAGTCAGCACCATACTTCCTTGAATGCCTTTATGAATTATTTCCAAATTATCCATTCCACTAATCCAGTCCATTTGCACCACACTCTCCCTAAAAATACTTTTGAATATCTAGGGATAATTATTTTCTACAATCTGCTATATCATATGACCTCTTCATACATCTGACACATAAACTTGCACACTCATACTATTCACCGTTTAATTTAGTCTACAAGGACAGGACCTCTAGCACTTCTAGTGTCTGATTATTTCCTTTTCACATAAACTAGTCTTCTTTTTTGAAATTGTTCCTCTGTTAGATCTTTTAAATATTTTGACATCCCTCTCATTGTTCAATCTCCAGAAGTGAACAAACCCCCACCCACGCACACACAACTGGCATAAGTATGCCTTAGTAGAGTAAAAACATTATCTGTTAGCTTGTTGAATCTACCATTAAACAATATTCTCCAACATTCTATTTGCTGCTGCTACTATGGCCCTCACATTCTTTTCTTGGTGGCCCAATTCAGGGGTGATCAAACTTAATTACATTTTCTCCATCTGATACTTTACATCAGGGTGTTTATGACCCAAGTGTAGCACTTTGCAATTGTCTGCAGGAAACCACAACTGCCTCCTTTCTGGCCACTAGATCAGCCTTCCCTAATCTTATTTCGGTCTCTTCCCCATCCATCTTGCTGCAACTAGTAAAGATGTTGATATTCCTCCTTATTCCCTCAGATACTTTTAAAACAAACACATGGAAAAGTACTGGACTCAAGACTAAGCACTACAGTCCTTCGATAGTTATCTTCCATATTCTTGACACATTCCATCTTATCACAATCCTCTCTGCCATGCCTTTCAAAATGCACCCATCCATTTCCTCATTGTTTGTCTTGCTCCTAACCCCTCCAAGTTTCCTATCAGTGACCTACATAAGAAGAAGCCAAAGACCTTGCTGAAGTCCAGCTAGATTACATTATTGGGTTCCCCATGGTCAATTTCACCATAACTCAGTCGCAAAACTAAATTGTATTTGACTATCAGTTTTTTCTTACCATGAACACATACTGATTTCTGTCTTGAAGACTGCACACTTCTAGAAAGGCAATCAACCTTTTTCTCCTGATTCTTATCTTGACGTTCTCTACCATTATTGTTAGACTAATAGGCCAGAAATCCCTCACATTTCAGGGATCCTCTTGTACAATGGCACCGTCAATGCTAAGACAGTTCTTTCATGACGTTAATCTTTTAAAGATCACAGTCACTGAATAAGCCAGCACACTGGTGGGACTCCCAAGTATCATGACAGATAGCCCATCTGTATCATATGCTTTATAGCCTGCAAAGTCCAACAGACTCTCTTTAACTCCTCATTATCTCTCCTAGTCTCTGTCCTCTGTTCTCTCAGTTATAACTTGCCTTCTTTCATTTTTGGCACCATCCCCTTATTTTCTGTGAAGGCTGAAACAAGCTAGTCATTTAATACTGCTGATTTTTTTTCACTCATCTATGATGCTCTTCATATCTTTCCACAACCCTTGCAGCCTGACACTCACTTCTTCCTTTATGCTATATGTCTAAGTAAACTATTTCCTCCATATCTGAACTCTTCTAACTAAATAAACCACTGCTTCTAGTGGTGAACTCTTGTATCTAAATAAACCGCTGCTTCCAGTTCTGAAATCTAACACTGATTCCCTCTTCTGCTAACTTCTTTTCAGCTTTCTCTTTTTTTACCCTCGCTAACTATGTTGGTCTTCTGTTAACCAGCTTGTACTGTGTTTTTCTATCTAACACACTCTTTCTCCTGGTTATTAGCCTTACATTCTTGTGTAAGTTTGTCTGTCTCCTCATTTTGTTTTCATTCTTCCTCAAACCCTTTCCACAGCCCTGATTTCACCTTTCCAGATTAATGCTGAAGCTTCCTTACAACCTCCATTTGCTGTCAATTTCTACCAGACGGGTACCCTTCTTGTACCATATCAATCCCTTAATTTCTTTGATGACAGAGGCAAGAGCATGGCCTCTTAATTTCCTAGACAGGGCAAAAGCCTTATGGCCAACTCATTCCCTGGCTGGGCTCCCTATCAGATGTTCAAAACTTGATAATGAGATTCCTGAAGTTGTGAAAATGTAGGTATTATTATGATTTAAGACAAAGAACGATAAATTGTGAAGGTCACTATTACACATTTAAAGTATTTGTTCTGGGTGGGGGGACCAAACTCCCCCTGCACTCCACTGATATAGGGAATGTACACCTCACATTTCTGGTTCTTCTGTATACTATCTCCAAGACTGCTGCTCTTGACATACAGCTAATACTCTGAGATACAGCAGCTTGATAGTATTCCCCCATATTTGCATCTAAATTTTTGCAGTTCCAAGGGCATAAATTATGAATTTCAGACATATAATTGGAACCCCTATGGTGAGAAGTAGGAACTTCTCAGTCTATTTGTTCCCTAGAGATGAGACTCTGATGTGAAGATCTGAAACATACTGCCACTTAGGTCTGTCTCCTTACCATAATCCCTTCCCATGGCAGCTAGTGACGCCCACATATGGTCCTGCTATAAAGAGGTACCATGCCTACGTCTTCATGCATATACACACCTAATTCACTTACATGCAGTGCATAGCTGGTCCAGCCCAAAGGTTACTTCTGCAATTTTTCAGTACTCCTGCTAGAGTTAACAAGGGAGAAATAGCAATGGATGCTTCCTACTATTTTCTGTATCATGGCCCTTTCAATGCATAAGCTGCTAACTTATGTCTTCTGAGCTGTAGTCAAGGCTTTAACCTTCTAAAGCAGAGGTCTGAACTTTTACTCTCTCATTTTTAATCCTTTCACTAGAACTTACCCCATCATAATCTACTTCTCTAAGTTCAACACCATCACCTTTGGCATAGTAGTCTTAGCTTCCTTTAACTCTAAATCACACAGTGGCATGTTCACTGTTTGCTAACAGCATCTTCATCTGAACATCTGTGATCGTCTGCCTTGGTTAGGATTGTAACCAACATTTTATCAGTTTTGGAACAGTGCTGTTTCAGTTGGTCAGATATCACATGGTTCAACACCTCACATATTTCATTTACGATTTTGGTCCTGGAGCTTAGAATCTCCAGTCTGATCCTGGCTTATTCAAATCTTCATGGGTATTATCCTTTTCCTGTTACTGCATGCATTTAGTTTCTGGTCCAATCTCTATTTTTTCTCCCTTGATGTGGCTGTGACCAGATACTCTGCATCAGTCTGATAGCACTCCCCATGTTGGTTACTTTGACTGACAAGACACTTATCCTCCTAGGTTATAGCCATATCTACTCAACTGGCTATTAAGTTACCACTTCCCTTCTACAATACCACAACATTGCAAGGAAGTGGTTCAAAAGGGTAAAGCGCACCTAGATTTTAGAGCCTGAACTTATCATAGACACATTAATGAACAAAATAAAATATTCAGCGTAATATTAAAATAATATTAAAAGCAGAGACATGCCAAAAGGCATTTTCTTGTTCCATATAAATAATGATAATACTGACGGTGTTAACAGCTGATGACAGTTTACCAGGCATTTGGTACAGAGGGTTAGGGCTGTGAGCTATCGTCCCTGTGGTGCAGCATTTGACTTCTTATGCTCTCATTTGCCTGCTGTGTGACTTCTGCAAGACACTTAACCAAGCATTGATTAGGAACAACTAGGAATTTGGGCTAGGTTCCTAAATGGTCCACTAAGCAACAAACATAGTAACTACCTAAAATTGATACACATGATACACATACATAGAAAATGTTTTGAGCAATGCATTCTTCATCTGTTACTGACAGACACATCATAATACACAGACACTTGGCTTGTCCCAATATGGCTTTATACAAACTAGATTATGTTTAACCAGTGTTTTATTAATTTTTCTGAACCAATTATTCAGATGGTTAATATTAGAAAAATATGCATTAGTAATATGCATGCTTAGTGCATCGAGGTTTAAAAGGGTTAATACATTTATTCTGTTCACACTGCATGAATCTGCACAGCTATTAGAAACTTAACAAGGAGCATTTGATTTCTGCTAATGTCAGCAAATAACAAGAAGTGTTTCATTTCTACTAGTGTCATGAGACTTAACAAAGTGTTATTGATTTTCTGCTTATGCCATGAGAAAGTACACAGCTGTTAGAAGCTTTGATAAGGAGTACAATGGATGCTTGAAAGTATAAACTGTAGTCAGCATTACTTGTACCTAAGCTAGAAATGTACCTTGAATCTAGGCAAAATGTAACACATATATTAGAACTGCACAATTGAAGAACTGAAAGTTTGTGGTGGGCTAAAATAAGCCCCAAGGCCAGGTTGTTTTTCTCAAATGTTTTGTAAATCAGCAGTTATTCTCAACTAGTCAGCAATTAGTCTAGTAACATTTTCTGTAGAACAATACAGAAAGCTATGTCTAACTACGTCAGCAATAGAAGTAACATTTCTGTCTAACATGGAAAGAACTGTATAAAAATGCCATACTAATTATTAATGTCCAGACAAACCATTCTGCCAGCATGCTTTGTCTCCTTGCTGCAAGTTAATAAAGGGTGCCTTACTTGAACCTTACGTGAACTGGTCTTTGAAGTTTTTTCCTTTGACAGATTGGTCCTTCGGACCGGAACCCTCTCTTCACCTCGGATCAGACAGGCCAGGTGGTTGAAACCATAAGGGGAAGAAACCGAATCGGTTCTTCTTATTTGAAAAGCCCTCCGACTGAATTGTTGTTCAAAAGAGGCCAGCCACTTTCTGATCTGTGACTGAAGGACGGGTCTCTGTGAATCAGGTGATCAATCACGTAGGCTCAGGTAAGGTGAATCTACTTTTTCCTGTTTTCTGTTTTAGATCAGGGACTAGATTTGTATTGTTTTTGTCAAGACTGAATTTTTGATTACAAGTCAGGGCAGAAAAGATTACTGTCTTGTCATAGATCAGGAGAAACAGAATAAGTAGGCAGTCATTCTGAAGAGACTATAACAAAATCCGTGGTACCACGTTAAAAAATAAGAGAAGTTATGTAATGATCAAAAGGGTAGAACAAAATGGGTAATAATTGCACAAAAAGACCCCAAAATCCGCCGTTAACAGAAGACACAAAATACATGCAGTCTCAGCGCACTGACAATATTAATTATTCAAAATGGGTTAATAAATATGAATTCGACGGAAAATTAGAAAAATCTGCACTTATCAAACTTGTTAAACAGCTCAAAACAGATTCCAAAGGTCAGGTAAAAAAGCAACGTAAATTAGGAATTCCTCAGACACACAGGTGGATTGAGGAAGTAAACTGTAGGGAACAAAAGAATAAAAATTCAAAAGCAATGTTTTTAGACAAGGAGGACAATGACTTAGTAATAGCATCAGCCTCTCTGCCTCTCTTACCAGAATATGAAGCAAGTGAACAGGTTAGTCCACCCCCATGATATCCTGTGGTCACTGAAGAAAGAGGCATTATGAAAATAAAACCGTATATTAGAGATCCCATCGGGACCAGGTCTCAAACAAGGGCAGGTAACTCAAATGAAGACATCGAGTTATAACAAATGGTTAAGAATTCACGATCTATGAATGAAGAAGAAATATGCCCACTTATAGAAGTACCTAATACTCAGGCAGGACAAGATAATTAGGACCCAGCTATTTTAGTGTATAGACTTTGGACTCTGGAAGATATCCGGAAAGCTACTGAGGGAATTCCCCATCCAAAAGTTAATTTTAGAAAATTCTCAGAAGATTTGCAAGGAATGAGGCTGAGTTATAACCTAAATGGAGAAGAGGTAGAAAAAGTAGTTAGACAAATTGTGGGGCCAGATTGGCACATGATTAGTGGCAACTGGAATCCCCGTGACGCTGCACAAAGATCCCTCCCACATAGCAGTGCAGAATTAGACAACAAAGTAAAAGGTCTTACAGACCGCATCTCTGAAAAATGGAAGCCTAGGGCAGACTGGACTTGCATTAATCAATGCATCCAACAAGAAGGTGAAACTATTGACCGGTATTAATCCAGACTATTAGAATGTTTTAATAACCACTGTGGAATGCAGGTTCCTGAAGATCAAACACAAGATTCCCCATATGACCAGCAGTTAAAGAATGCATTTTTAAAGGGCAGTATTGCACCTATAAGCAGTTTTATTACAAAACACATGGTAGACCATCGTACAAGCAGGTTACAGTCATTACTTGAATATGCTAGGCATGCTGAAAGGCATTTTAATAGCAAAAAGAAAAAGAAAGCTCAAGTATTTTCTGTAGAAGATGGAGCAGAAGTTTATGTAGTACAGTCCAGGAAAAAGGGCAAGAAAAATGCACAGGGAAACAAACAATCTGATCAACGATCAGAGGACGTTGAAGGGCGAAAGAAAAGGGGTGAATGTTTTAAATGCGGTAAAAAGGGACACTTGGCAAAGGATTGCAGGAAAAACAAGAAGGCAACCAAGGAAGACAAGGAGGGTGAGGACTGACTATAGGGTAGTCAGGAATCACTAGAAGGGGATAGCGAAGAAAGGACAAATGAGAATGTGATAGAGGGAGTAGAGGATGTGACAGAAGAGATAGAGGAAGTGCAAGAAGTTAGTGACAATGAAGAAAATGAAATATTAGACCTAGCTTTATTGAGCTTGGAACTCTATTTAGCAGACACAAAACCAGAAGTTACACTCTTGGTAGAAGGGAGGGAAGTCAAATTCTTGTGTGACTCAGGGGCATCACGAACCCTGATACATCCCTCCAAACTGCCAGAAAACACGGAGTCACCTGATTACATACAGGTAAAAGCAGCTAATGGACAGCTGTATCGGGAGTCCCTCTCCTGTAATATTGCAATAACTGATCCAGTTTCAGGATTGACTCAGAAAAGCAAAATTGTTGTTTCTGCAAAATGCCCAGTAAACCTCTTGGGCAGAGACCTCATGCAACTATTTGGTATAGCAGTAGTCCCAACCATGCAGGGTATGGAAGCACAGCAACAAACTGATACCTTTGCAGTGCAATCGGAGGGTGAAATGTTTTATTGGTACAGCCAGGACTTGGTTACGACTGGTCCAGGGACTGTGACTGAAGAATTAATGAATGTAGCCATCAGCAAGTTCCCCTCCCTTGACACTGATAAGCAACACCTGTTGCTCTGTACCCTATATTATTGTAACACACCAGGACCTGACAAGGAATATGAGCAAGAATTGTTTAAAAATCATGCAAACAGATTGATATTACGTAACCTGTACTGGGACACAGAAGGGAAGATTGTAGCCAGCTGTTCATTGCCCCAGGAGTTCTTTACACTTCATAAATCTAATCGATTACCACATGTTAGCTTAACCAAGAACAAAAATATAGAATGGGCAGACCTAGGAGAAAAAGTCACAAGATGGGAGAAACAGACAGAATTAGAACTGTCAGAACAGGGAATACAAATACAGAAGTTGAATTGGATAACTCAGACCCACCCAGCCGTGCACTTGCAGTCTAGCAAGGACAGCTGATTAGCACTTCTATTAAAGGAGGAAGAGAATGCCTTACAAAATATACCAGAGACTCCCTGGTCAAAAGGAAAATCAGATGTAGGACTTATTCGTACAGCAGGACCAGTAACTATCACGCCAAAGTCAGCATTCAGACCACAAAAAAGACAGTATCCCTTAAGAAAAGATGCAGAGGCAGGAATAAAGCATATTATAGCAGCCTTACTTAAAGGAGGGATACTAGTAGAATCTTCCGATTCATCATGTAACACACCCTTATTTCCAGTTAAAAAAGCAAATGGAGAATGGCGTATGGTCCAAGATTTACAAGCTGTAAATGATGCAGTAATACCAAGGGCACCTACGGTGCCAGACCCACACACCCTGTTGAATGATTTAAAACCTCAACAGAAGTATTTTTCTGTGGTAGACATCAGCAATGCATTCTTTTCGATACCGATACACCCTGATAGCCAGTATTGGTTTGCATTCACATTTCAGGGGAAAAGGTATACATATACGAGACTACCACAGGGGTATTGTGAAAGTCCAACAATATTCTCACAAGAAATGGCAAGCAACTTGGTGGGATTCACCCCACCAAGAGGCAGTCAGATTTTACTTTATGTTGATGACATCTTGCTGGCGGCCCCCACCCAGCAAGATTGTAGAGAAGATACAATAGCGCTATTACGATTCTTAGCCGCTGAAGGACATAAGGTAAATAAAAATAAACTGCAGCTTTGGAAAAAACAAGTCAAATACCTGGGATATGTAATATCCAAGGAAGGCAGAACATTAGATGAGGACAGAAAAGTAGCAATTTTGCAAGCAACCACTACCAAGAAGGAAATTATGTCCTTCCTGGGTACAACTAATTTCTGCCGGAGCTGGATTCCGAACTATGCTTTGGAATCTGCACCTCTGATTGACCTCATATATAAGAAGCCTATGGCAGCACAGGATTTGTTACAATGGACACCAGAGGCAGAATCTGCTATCTGCAAACTGAAGCAGTTAATAGCATCCTCATTAGTTCTAGGATTACCAAACTACCATAAACATTTTTTCCAAACTGTAGATTGTAAGCAAGGTTATATGACATCAGTGTTAACACAACAGCATGGGGATAAGCAATGCCCCATTGCTTACTGTTCATCACAACTAGACCCAGTGGCACGGTCCTTACCCCACTGTGTACAAGCAGTAGTTGCAGCTGCAATGGCAGTACAGGCTTCGGCCTCAGTAGTCTTATTCTACCCTCTCACTTTGAGAGTGCCTCATGCAGTCACGATTATTTTACTACAAGAAAAGGTGGCATATCTTTCCCCTGCTAGGCATCTTCCCTGTATGACTATATTGTTGAGCCAACCTCACATAACAATTGAGCGATGCACGACTTTGAACCCTTCTACTCTGCTCCTGACCCCTGCAGACGGCACACCACACTGCTGCCTGCAGGTAATTGAGCAAAAGACACTACCTAGAAAATATCTCATGGATGTCCCCTTGGATGATGCCGAGGTGACATACTACGTGGATGGTTCGTGCAAAAGGGCTCCTGCAGGACAGAACCTAGTAGGATATGCAGTAGTTTCTGACACTGAGATTATAGAAGCAAAACCTTTACCACACAACTTATCTGCACAGGCAGCAGAATTGATTGCCTTGACACGTGCATGTACCTTAGCAAAGGGTAAATGTGTAAACATTTTTACTGACAGCCAGTATGCTTTTTCTACTGTACATGTTTTTGCGCAACAGTGGAAAAACTGAGGAATGATAACATCTACTGGCAAACCTATAAATCATGCACAGTTTATTTTAGATCTTTTAGAATCTATTCAGTTACCTCAGAAAATAGCCATTTGTAAATGCACAGCTCACACCAAGCAACAAGATAGGATTTCAAAAGGTAATGCAAGAGCTGATACAGCTGCAAAACAAGCAGCTTCTGAAGTATTTCTTTTAAATGAGGAACTACAACCCTCTGAGATTTTAGACTTAGAAATGTTAAAAACAATGCAGACACTCACTACGCAAGCTGAAAAACAAAGATGGGTAAAACAAGGAGCAATTCTCGAAAAGGGGCTGTACATCTCTAAAGAAGGGAAACCGATACTACCATCTAATTTGTTTAGATATGCAGCTTTGTTGAGCCATGGACAGTGCTATGTCTCAACAGGGGGGATGGCACAGCTGGTGAACCAGGTGTTCACAATGTACGGATTTACAAACTATTTTAACAAATTCTGTTTGACGTGTCAAATTTGCAACAAACATCATGCACGAGGGGCGTTAAAGTCCAAGCAAGGGAGTTTCCCTACAACACCATATCCATTTCACACTATCTGTATGGATTTCATAGAATTGAACAAATGTGAAAATAAGAAGTATTGTCTTGTTATTGTAGATACGTTTTCCAAATGGGTGGAAGCCTTTCCAACCAAAAATCCAGATGCAGCCATGGTAGCAAAAGTACTTGTCAAAAAAATCATCCCTAGATTCGGCATTCCGGAAAGGATCTACAGTGACAATGGTACACACTTTGTAAACCAAACCATACAGCAGTTAAGTAAGCATTTTGGTATTTCTCTAAAAAATCATTGTGCATACCATCCGCAATCTGCAGGGCTAGTTGAAAGACGTAATGGTATACTGAAAAACAAATTGAGAAAGTTAATAACTGAGACAGGAAAGAATTGGCTGTATTTTTTGCCCCTGGCGCTGTTGAGCATGAGAACTGTTCTAACTGCAAAAGGATTGACTCCTTCTGAAAAACTATTTGGAAGGGCTTATTATACATCCCAGTGGAAACTTCTCATGTCCTCAGACCACGAAGCTGATTTTACACTAGCTGAATATATGAAGAAAGTCATGAATTCTAAACATCTGTTGCAGTCAAATTCTGTTTCAGATAGAAAGCAAACTGAGACATCAAAGGTGGCAGTGAAACCCAGGGACTGGGTGTGGATAAAGGCCATAAAAAAGAAGAATTGGTCATCACCAAGGTGGGAAGATCCATACCAGGTGCTTCTTTCGACACCCACTGCAGTCAAGATAGCAGAGCGAGCTTCATGGATCCACCTGATGCACTGCAAACTAGTTAAGAACTTTGAACTGGACAAAAATCTTACCTTTCCATCGGGGCCCTCAGCACAAAGTCTGGCTACAAAGGGGGGGGGGGGTCAGATCAATAGGACTGATCCGTCTGAACCCCAGTGAAGAAACCATCAGTGCTGAAGGTCCTATTAGGGCAGAGAGTAAGAACACATGTCTGAAATAAAGATGACAGGATCCAGCAAAATCCAGATGTACCTATTCGGAAGAGTCGGAGAAAACAGGAATGCAGAACAACTGTTTCCTCAGAAGTATTGCATAATCATCCTGTTGACTGTACTAGTGACAATAATCTTTTTGTTGTGGCCATTCCTTTTCCCAGCCACACAAACTGAACTGAATAAGCGTGGAGAGTTGCACGTAGAGTGGCACCCAAACTTCAACACTTACCAGGCAATCAAATATGTGTATACTAAGACCTTCAATGTTTCGAATTGCTGGATTTGCACAGCTTTGCCAACAGCATACGGGGGGTTATTGTTAACTTCAGTCCCCCTAGGAGCCAACAAGACCTGGGAAAACTTAGTCTATGATACATCAGATGTCACATCACAAGATAAAGTAGCATTGCAGTTGTCTGTTCGACAGAAGGGACTGTGTGTTTTTACAAAAATGATACAGTTCAGGTTGGTTGGAGCAATTGCAATGTGACTGTTCCCTATAGATGCTACAATAAAACTGACAACACAGGTTCCTATTGCAACACAAGCTATGATTCATTTTTTGAACTGATGCATAGGACAACTGATGAAGTAAAACATAATGCTGACCTCTATAAACAACTGATTATAGTTGACAAAAAAATGTTTCATCCAGAGCCAGGACATAGTAAAGTTATTACCAAAGTAGAAGATTGCTATTTTGTATGTTGTAGAAAAGCATATAAGTGGTTACCTGAGAATTGGTCTGGCAGTTGTTATTTGGGGTACCTGGTTCCGGCCATATGACACACAACAGTTTTACCTCAGGGGAAAATTTGGAATGTTCAATGAGAAATCAAGAAACCTGTCAACCCAGTGGGGCAAATCAATGCGGGCTGGAAAAACCATCATGCTATGAGCCTAGGGAAAAATGGACTGTCACATATGGACTTGGGTGATACCATCATCTCGTGGGCAGGTGTCCTGCCAGCATATGGAGCAACAAAATCAATCTGGGAACTGAGAAAACTGTCTAAACTTCTCAAAATAATGAGCAATGCAACCTTTTCCGCTCTAGAATTGGTGACTGATGAGCTGACTGCCATGAGAACTGTAGTGCTTCAAAACTCATGGCTCTTGATGTCACCCTAGCGGCAAGAGGAGGTACTTGTGCTTTAATCCAGGAGGAGTGCTGTTCATATATTCCTGTCCACAAATACGAGATAGACAATTACCTTGAGGTAATTCAGCAGGTGTCGGCTATGACCAAGCCAGGACCAAATCCATTGACGGACTTTTTCCAGAGATTGTTTGGGGGTGGGGGCAGTATCCTGATGAACATCCTGATTGCCATCTGTGTAGGAATGATCCTGCTGGTGGTATGTGTGTGCTGCTGCATCCCCTGCATGAAAAGACTGATTAAAGACTTTATAGACATCTCAGTTTCAGAAACCTTATACCAAGGTGCTGAACTTGAAGAACTGTTGAAAAACTGAAAATGCTTTCATAAGTATAAACTAAATGACTCTCTTAACTGCAAATCCTAAGTAGGAAGAGGTTAGGGGAAGAAAAAAAACTGTTTATGCTTATTTTGAAAGTAGAATAAAAGTATTAAAAGGGGGGAAATGTTAGAAAAATATGTATTAGTAATATGCATGCTTAGTGCATCAAGGTTTAAAAGGGTTAATACATTTATTCTGTTCTCACTGCATGAATCTGCACAGCTATTAGAAACTTAACAAGAAGCATTTGATTTCTACTAGTGTCATGAGACTTAACAAAGAGTTATTGATTTTCTGCTTATGCCATGAGAAAGTACACAGCTGTTAGAAGCTTTGATAAGGAGCACAGTGGATGCTTGAAAGTATAAACCGTAGTCAACATTACTTGTACCTAAGCTAGAAATGTACCTTGAATCTAGGCAAAATGTAACACATATATTAGAAATGCACAACTGAAGAACTGAAAGTTTGTGGTGGGCTAAAATAAGCCCCAAGGCCAGGTTGTTTTTCTCAAATGTTTTGTAAATCAGCAGTTATTCTCAACTAGTCAGCAATTAGTCTAGTAACATTTTCTGTAGAACAATACAGAAAGCTGTGTCTAACTACGTCAGCAATAGAAGTAACATTTCTGTGTAACATGGAAAGAACTGTATAAAAATGCCATACTAGTTATTAATGTCCAGACAAACCATTCTTCCAGCATGCTTTGTCTCCTTGCTGCAAGTTAATAAAGGGTGCCTTACTTGAACCTTACGTGAATTGGCCTTTGAAGTTTTTTTCCTTTGACAGTTAATACTGCCATTTCCTCCAAAGCCACATACCTGGATTTGCTAAGGCATTTGAATTTGTCCATCATTCTGAGATTATTAAACACATGAGTGGAAATGAGTCAAGTCATATTTAAGTAAATAGATTTTTAACAAATTAAAAATGTCAATTTGGAGTTCGGGCTGGTCTTCAGAGACCTGGGGAATACAGCAAGGTTTAGCTTTGGGCCTTGTACTTTTTACATCTTGTTCTCAACTTTCCCAATAAACAAAAATATTTGTAATTTCACAGATGCCAAATACTGCATAAAGTACAATTATTTTGCAAAACTGACACATACTTTTCATATAGCTGGGACACAAATAGCCATCAAATTGTGGTCTCATCTTCAGTTCTAACAACATGTTGTAGCTCTTGTCAAATACTGTGTTGCACCTCATATCTGACTAAATAATTCTTATCTCAACATTGTTAAATATGTCATATTCTCAATGTGATGATTGGACTTAATATAGGTTTTAAATTTAAAATCCTTACTAATAAAACTTAGGTAACAAGATTGCTTGGATTTACTTTTAAAGCCATGGGTACAACAGACTTAGATGTCCTAAACAAGCTTTCAAAGACTTTATTCACTTTAGTTAGTTGAAAGAAAATGTACATGTATAACCCCTTCTGTTATGGGTCTGGTTTATTATTCAAGGCTTTAGGTGTTAAATTTTCATCATATGAGTTATGGGGTCATCTGTAGCAAACTTTGACAAGTTTTTCAGTCATTTAATAATGAGAAATTGCAGTCTTTGATGGTAACAAAGCTCGTTATATGTGAAAGATATTCAGTAATGAGAATACAAAATATATAATAAAGCTAAATAAGACTGATAAATGAGATTATTTTTTTCTCTGACATCACACAGAGTTTTAATTAATACTTGAGCACATATATAATGAGTCAAAATATTGATCAAATCGAAATAAAAATTGGCTAATAATTATAACTCATCCACAACTGATTCATGTTTATCCACCTATTTAACGTCTTCCTATTCTTCTTTTTAGATCTTGTGGAAACAATTGCAGTTTCTCTGTGGCACACATCAGTGGCTAGTTTAATAAATTTCTTGAAGTTCAGTGCAGACTCCTTTTTCCAGTTTAGGTAAATTACTTTTCCTGCCATTCATGACAATTTATACATTCCAGAAAAGGAGTACTCATTAATATTAAGGATTCAGATATAACATTCTATCTGACCACATAGCTTTGAGAAATCTTAAAAATCATACCGTGTGACAGGTACAGATAATGAGAGGAGAGGAACATGTCAGAGGAGGCAGTACATGTACAGCTGTACAACTGAGGTTAACATAGTAGAGCCTAGTATATGACAACATCTGAACAACTACCCATGCATTAGTCACTGACCCATTGCCAGTTAAAACACTTTACAGGAAAATAAAGAAACAATAATAAATAGAAAAAAACACTTAAATTATGTAAGACAATATTTGGCACAACTGACTTTCCCAGAGTAGTGTGAATACAGTTTTCTGCTTACATGGCAATTTTAATACAGCAGAGCTCCAAACACTAAACCGGCTCTGGATATTTATCAACTTGACCAGAGCATTCACAATAGATTATTTTGCTACTCTTAAGCCAGTGCAAAAAGTCAGCCTTTTTTCATTTTTTTACAACAATGTTATAAGCCATGGTCTAAAAGATATCAGTTTCTGTATATTAAACACTAGCAGATAGCAGGTGTATATTCCTTATTCTTTTGAGTAGCCAATTAAATTATAAAAAGTTACTGTGAAGATAGGTGAAGGCTGCATGCCTAGCCAGATAGAATTTTGTAGATAATTCTGTCATTTGTAAATATTAATATAAGCCACAGGCTTGTTCTCTTAAATGGGAAAAATAGTGTTAAATGTGGAACTGCAAAAATGTAACAACAGTGCACTCTGCTGTAACAAAGCTGATAAGTCAATTCTTTGATGTCAAAACTCGGAGCCGAGATGTCTAGATAAAGGCATTCTACCTATTGTTTTGAGGCCTGAGTTAATGACTAGAATTTGCATTTATAATTTCTTTTATTGTTCTGGCTTCCTGACCAGCTGCAAGATCAAGGGCTATTAACCTCTGAGAGTCTTTTAGCCTGCGAACCAGAAAGAAATGATGTAATCTGAAATTAATCAGTGGTACTGTGTTATCAATTTAAGGACAGAAAGAAGGAGAGCAGGAAGCATTTGTCTTGAGAACATCCAACTCACCACTCTGCCTGTGTCTATATGTAAGTAGGATTTTAGAACTGTGTTTTCTCTTAGGTATAGGTAGGAAATAGGAAGATTAGACTAGTTTGTTTTTTTGTGATGTTAGAACTTTTCTACTGTATTATTTTAAGTATTTCTCTGTGATCTCTGAACTTTTGACTGACACTGTGTAGTAAGAAGTATTGTCTTGAGTAGTTAGTATTTATTATTAAATATTTTTAAACCTTTCAACTGTGGCTGTTTTGTGTAGAGATAATTTAAGCTCTAAGAGTACATTGCATGTATATAGTGATACTGTACCAAATCACTCCAAATAAGTCTTGACTGTTTGGTTGCACTTACCATTTGGATAATAATATTGCACAGTATAATTGGACACCCTTTCATAAGGGCCTTTGAGTAGCTGATAAATATTACCTGGGTGGCAGCAGTGATTTCTATTGTATAGTCTGGGTAAAAGGATCACAGCTGGAGAACCTGTGCCAGCCTTCCCCAGGAGTGTCTGTGTGGTTGTATAAACTCTTATCTCAAAGTATGTGTGTGTGTGTGTGTGTGTGTGTGTGTGTGTGTGTGTGTGTGTGTGTGTGTGTGTGTGTGTGTGTGTGTGTGTGTGTCAGCTATTTGGGCAGGGACATGAAGCACTGGTTGGACAGCAAGGGTGCTGGAGGTTTTAGCTTACCCAC
The DNA here is from genome assembly GCF_019279795.1 of Protopterus annectens. NCBI lineage: Eukaryota > Metazoa > Chordata > Ceratodontiformes > Protopteridae > Protopterus > Protopterus annectens. The sequence continues at coordinate 1,017,200,188 of NC_056727.1, forward strand.
TAGGCTGAGATATGGACCCTATAGCTGTGCCAGTGTGGAGTCGTATTGGGGACCTGGAGAGAAAGGGAGAAACCAGCCCCAGACTGGCTGTGATCTCTGTGTGCTCTTAAAGGAAATTGTATTTTACGGTGTGTGTATTTATTATCCTTTCCCTATATGGACGCCCCTCACGGGTGTTAGTAGTGAGGATTGAGGCTCCTTGATTGCTGGGCCAGTGGATGGGCATCACAGTTACTATCAAGAAAAAAATATATAGACATACCTTGTCAAGCATATCACATACTTGCAGTTACATGGATTCCAAGATGCCAATGTACGGATTGACCACAACTCAAAATTACAATTGTTCTTTTCAAAAATATTATTTTTAGTAGTCAGAAAACACTAAGAGGTTAGTATGCAAAACATTTTTGGTTGGGCAAAAATACTGCTAAAGTTAAAAAAGAACACATTTAAAAATACTATATCTCCTTAAGAACTTCTGAGCATATATATTTTTATTGAATGGCTTGAGCTCACTTAGCATCTAGAAATCTATTTTTGCAAGTACTATGCACTATAAATAAAAGGTTTGCACATATCATTAAACTTGACATCAGCATAAGGCTGAAGTAAATCAAGAAGAGTCATGTAAAAGTTCAGATGAAGTATATATTGTGGTGCGAGAGAGAGTGTACCAATAAAATGCTTTGAGCATCTGTTAAGTTATTTACCACAATGTATTTCATACTTTTTGACACAGAAAGAAATGGGAGAAACTGCTGTCACTTGAGCAAAAATTTTATGTGCATAATGGACTCTCACAATTATTTTCATTTTATCTTTCTTCTTACTGGGTCGATCAGGATTTTATTTTTTCTCATCATTTTTTTTTTTTTGCTACCTAACACATACACCTCATGCATTTTGCCACTGAAATGATTTACTTTATTTTTTCATTTACATTAGTACTTTACATTTTAGAGACTTGCACCATTAATACATTTAAGGGTTAAATGGAATTATTTTCTGTGAACTTTATAGTACATATAAGTTTACATTTAATCAAATACTATTTAATTATTTAAGAAATGTGTTTAGCAGCATATAGTCTCAGTTCATGTAGGCAGAGAATAATATGAATAACAGTTAATACTAGTCAGCCAGAGCCCTGTAAAAACAGAAAAAGAGATGATAAAACATTAGTGACAACCTTTGCTGAGAAAGTGATTCCTTGTATTTAGAAATAAATTACACTTGCTTCCAAATGAATAGGCGTTTCATCTTTATCATCCCTTAGTCATATGCAAGCAAGGTGTAAACATGCATTTTATTGTGACTGTCTCTTTATGATGTGTTTCAATCAGCTATTGCTCATAAAAAAATCAGTAATTATGTGTTTTATTGTATAATGGTCTTTTTATCCAGTAGAGATGCATAATGATTTTAGTTCATTTTTTTCCAATGGACAGGTTATCACCACTAAAACATGTCATACCATATCAGCTTTGCAGGTTACCTAAGAATTGCATTTCACAATAGGAAATAAAGTCTATTTTTTCTATGTGTACAGAGTAGACAATGCTTATAGTTTAATCTCAGAATAGTTCTTGTCGATATCATAAGCAGTAAATTAGAAGACATGCATTGAGATTAGCTAGCATATTATCTCTTCTGAAGTATCTCCAAGGTGAAGGTGAGATTTTACTACCTCATTTGATGTCATTTTTATGAGTTATTGTTCTGGTTGTTGGGCAGTGAATGACCAAGATGCTGATTAAAGCAGCTGGTTGAAGGCTATTATTCAGGTGGTCATTTATCTTAGTTAACTTTATTGTAAAGGGTATTACTACTGAACAATGAAATACACAAACTGCAGAGAGGAAAAAAAAACAAGGCAGGACTGTATGATACTTACACATGCATATGGGACTGAATAAAATGCAAATTAAAAGGATGTAAAGACACAATTGAGATCATAATACCTACCAATTAATAACCCCAGGTATGTGGAAAAGCATCCTTGATTGGAAACATTGATGTTGCAAAATAGATATACCTAATGCATGAAATATTCTGCTGAGGATTATACATAATACAATTTTACCTTTAAAATAAAATTACATGCATGAATGTATGTTAACAAGATAAATATTTCAGTGATTATCAATGCCTCATCATTTAAAATTCTGCAACATTTTTATTATCAATTTATTTGGCATCTGTTTACCGGGAAAGTCCGACTGGGATATAAGGTACCCATTTTCAGTGGAGACCCAGTGAGAAAAGCTCCAGATACATATGGTTAATGGAATGAAAAACTACACAGACATAATAAAGTCACAACATTCAAGCCCAAATATGAAAAACAACACATTAGTTTGTCATAATGAGAACTTAACATGCATAATACAGTCATAACATTCAAGCACAAAATTTGAAAAACTACACATTAGTTTGTCAGAATAAAAACTCAGCAGACATAATAAAGTCATAATGTTCAAGCATAAATTATATGGAAAGCCTGATATTATATGGAAAGCCTGATAGGAAAATGTATTATTTACATAATAGATGATTATCATAACAATTATTAATATTCTAGAGGTCATGAAATATGGTAACAGATTATACTGGTGAAGGCATAGGATAGTACAAGTAGAGAAGGGTAGAGTGTGGTAGAGGAGATATTAGGAATATATGTGGAAAAGGTATGAGTATAACTTTAGGGAAGTATATGTAGAGGAAGGGAGAGTAGGTTAAGTTAGTAGTTGGGATAGACAGTGTACAGGTAGAAAACGGTATGAGAGTACCTCAGCCTGGGCTCATATAGGAGCAAATCCAAGCTTCATTAAAGTATTATTTTATAGAGGTATCAAAGGAGTGTAGGTTAGTAGCAGTTTTGATAGTTAAAGGAAGGAAGTTCCATAGTTTTGCCACAGAGCAGGAGTAAAGAGTTAGACCTGGGGTTTTGTTAGGGTTGTAAGTTGTGAGGAGATGTTAGTCTTCAAATATGAGATGTTTATTTGGGATATAAAACTTGATTAATAAGTCAAGAACAGGAAAAGCTAGTCGGTTGTGGATGATTTTGTATACCATAGTAAGCTGTATGTATTGAAGGTGGAGTTCAAGCCATCTTAGGAATGTAAGGCTTTACATTAATGAGTTGTGTTTATGGCAAATTTGACAAGTTTTTATAGTTGCTTTCTAGTTTTTTTCTTAGGGAAATCTGTAAGGTAGTTACAACTGGGACCCCATATAACAGTGCAGCAACAGGCAGGTTTTAGCCAGGGTAATTTTGGCAGCTGCTGTGAGGAAGATTTTATTCCTGTATAGCATACCTAGTTTTTAGTGGTTTTTTTATACTATTTATGTGTACAGGTCAGACTTGAGATTATTGTCAGTTGTGACTCCTAATAGTTTGGTATGCTGAACCAATTCAATTTCAGTTCAGCATTGGAGAGACGTGTTTCTATGGAAGAGAAAGCTTGTTACATTATATGTTGTAGGTGAGTTAATGTACCTGGTACGAAGATGATAGTGGAGTCATCTGCATATTGGATTAGAATGCCATCACAGGAGGATGTATGTAAATTATTGATGAAGACATTAAATAGTAATGGGCCAAAGATGGATCCTTGAGGTACACCTGTGCAGGTGGTGTAATAAGGGAGATAGAGCCTTGCCATTTTACTGCGTGCTGACTGTCAACTAGGTAGCTAGAAAACCATTGAAGTGAGAAGGAGGATAGACCAATGCTGGTAAGTTCTTTAAGGAGTTTTGGGTGAGATACCATGTCAAATGCTTTTGACAAATCTAGAAATATTCCAGATGTTAGCTTGCCAGTGTCACGGGCTTTGTTGACAGAGTCCATTAAAGATAATTAGGCTGTTAAAGTACTGTGTGCAGGTCTAAAGCCATGTTGAGTGTGGGAAAGTAGGTTGTTGTGTTTAAGATGGTGGAGAAGCTGTAGCTGCACAGATTTTTCTAAAATCTTAGAGAGGGGGAACGATTGCAATAGGACAAACGTTTGTGATGTCAGTGGAGTTGCCACCATGATATAAATGGATAATGTGTGATTTTTCCATAGGTTAGGGACATGTGATTTAGCTATGGAGCTATTAATTAAGATGCTAACAGGGAATGCTATTGCCTCTGTGGCAAGCTTTAGGTATTCTGGTGGGAGGTTGTCTGCTGAGGTTGAGCAAGGTGTCAGTTGTTGTAGCATTTTTTTTTATTTGAGATAAAGGGATGGGCTAAAAATAAGCTGGGGATGGTTTGTATTTTGGTTATGAGTGAGGTTTTTTTATGTGTGTGTAGTATGTGGTGTGTAAAGATTAGTACTGGGGATATTAATAGAAGTAATGAGTAGGGGTGGATGAGTTGGGTTTAGTTTTAGGTTGGATATGGACTCTATAAAGTATGAGTTGAATTTGGTGGCTGTTTGAAGAGGTCGTATATTAGGGTATGGACTGGGATTATTTTTATTTCCTGGGATAAGTAGTGATGTTACAGAGGACCAGAATTTCTTAGGGTTGTTTTTTTTTTGGTTATCTTGAATGTAGGAATAGTATGATTTTTTTTTTGTCATGCATTATTTGTCTTTTTGTTTGATTGCGGAGTTGTCTGTATAACTGAAGATTTATGTTGTTTTTATTTTTTAGGGAGGCAGTCAATGCTTTGTCCCTGCCTTTCATTAGAATTTTACATGGTGTGGTGAGCCATGTGGCATGATTATTTTTTATTGTTGTTCGCTGAGGGACTAGGTGTTAAGAATGCTTAGGAAACTGCATCATTAAGGAGAATTATTTTTAGGATGTACTAGACTATAGCTTTTAAAGATTCATAAAATACCTTTTTGTTGCATTTTTGTAGGTTGTGTATAGTTTTGAACTTGTGTTGCTTTGTGAGTTGAGTGATAGTCCTGTGAGTATAGGCTCACCACACCATGTAAAATTCTAATGAAAGGCAGGGACAAAGCACTGACTGCCTCTCTAAAGAATAAAAACAACATAAATCTTCAGTTATACAGACAACTCTGCAATCAAACAAAAAGACAAAGAGTCGGGGAGTGTGCCTGATGATGTAAAGTTAGAAGAGTTTGAGATTAATACCCAGTCTAGGGTGGAGTGCTGAATGTTATTTTTGTTATTACTGGTAGGAGTATGTATAAGTTGAGTAAAGCCACAGAGGTTTATACTGTTTGTTGGGTGGTGTGAGGTTAGTGTCTGCCAGTGTTAACACCCCCTAGGATAATTGTTTTATTCAGTATTGTTTCAGGTATCCAAACTAGAATATTTTCTGAATGGGAATGTTTTGCCCAGGAGGAATGTATACAACAACTGTGCAGATGTTATTAGATGACTTAAGTTTTAGAAATGATATAAGGATTTTGGTTGTGCAGAATTTTGGTATAGGGAAACTATCAAGTTGTTATGGAAAATGAGGGCTATTCCACCACCTTTTTTATGTGCTCTATCTACTCTGATAATGCTGTAACCAGGGGGGAGAATTTCAGTATCTTTTATTTCTGGTTTTAGCCAAGTCTCTGTAATAGCAAGGATGTCTGGGTTAGAGTGTGGTAGCCAGGCATGAAAGAGTGTCAGTTTATTGCACATGCTTCTGATATTAAGAGTGATAAGTTTTAGTTTTTTTGTCTGTGTACCAGGAATGGGACCTGGGTTGGGGTGTATGCACCCACACAAGTTTAAGGCCATGAAAGAACTTGTACTTGTTTTAGGAGTTTTAAGTAATTTGGGTATTTGTATTAGTTTTAGGTTGTAGTGGTTAGTACGGAGGACTTTAGGGTGGGAATAGAAGAAGATCGGTATAGATATCAGTGTTGGGGTTATTTGAGAGAAGCTTGTGGTGGAGGATTGAGTGGTGATGATGATGAGGTAACAGTTGTGCTATGCTTCTGTGTAAGTGTTGCTGGAGGAGTTGTTAGGGTAGAAAGGAGAAGAAGGAAGAGAAATGAGAGGCATGAGTAAAACAGCATGACTGGTGTAGAGTGAGATAACTTAAATGGAAGTAGAGGGAGGTAGTGAAGCAGTTATAGGGGGTAGAGTATAAGTGGAAATACTGTGGGATAGTAGTGTAGAAAAAGGGGGGGTTAGAGTAACATGGGTGAAGTGTGGGAGGGGGATGTTTTGCAGTAGACTGATTTGTGTGTAGTTGGCATTGGAGGGAGTTTGAAGGAGGCGGAGCTAAAGGAATTATAAGTTTATAAAAGAAGAGGGGTAGGTTGTCCTAGTATCTTCTCTGGAATGTAAGGAATATAAGTTTATGTATATAAGTAGTAAGGTGATTTGGGGTGACTTGGAAACAGAGTCACAAAGCGAAGTTGAATGTAGCAAGCCTCCTACCCTCATGTCAATTTATAGATCAATTTATAACTAAGAGCAATCATTTTGTAGCCAGAACAAAGCAAATAACTAAGAGATGCAATTAAAACAGGTTTTCTGTCATTTTCTGAGACTAAATACCTGGCATATGCAGTATAGTCTACTGGTCAAGCAAAAGAGACAGTGGCCAACTTTGTAAGTAAGATATATTTTTTTAAAATGCATTCTAACTGTAACAGTATTTTTGCCCAAAACAAAAATGTTTTGCATACTAACCTCTTAATGTTTTCTGACTACTAAAAACAATATTTTTGAAAAGAACAATTGTAATACTGAGTTGTAGTCAAACCTTCACTGGCATCTTGGAATCCATGTAACTGCAAGCATGTAATGTGCTTGACAAAGTACTTTATTCAAAATAATAAGCTTTCCTACTTTGATAACATTTACCAGACTGTTTTCTACAGCAATATACTTCACTGTCCTGAGGTTGTGTTTTATCATGAAACATTTATCAAATTTATAAATGTCTTCATGCACTGTAAACTTTTCAGCTGACTAGTTTGAGGACAGAAGCAGTGGGGCAGTCTGGACACATCCAGTATTCAGAAAAACAGTGGTGCATGTCTAGAGGGGTAGACTACAATCATGTCACAATGAAAGAAACTATAAATGCATCAAATGTACACTTAGCATTCTACTCATTCAGGTAACTATTGTAAATTTTTTTTCTCCTGAGCAAAATGCAGAGCCACAGATATAGATATAAGAGTTAAAACGCACAGATCAGGCACAGGTGGAGCATACAGATGACATAACAACATGTAGCTGATTAGAACACTGTATGGAGACATACCTTTCAGTCTCTTATTCATGGACATATAGTACTCATTTGATAAGTGGAAGAAAGACCCAACTCAGGGATTTTTTTTAATATAGACAATATTCATTTATGCAGCTAATACAATTGAAGAGTAGGTATTAATATCCATATTTTGATAAGCATGACGATAACTGCAATGTGTGGTATTCATTAATGAATTTATTCCAAAGTGTTTTGTCACAGAATCACACATTTTTCAAGAGGCGGAACAAAATATTAAAGAAAATAAGAGACATCCGTGTAAATGAGAACAGGTAGTAGGTACATGCCAGCAGTGGGAACAAGATAGGCAGTGAAGCATAGAAGTGTCATACTGCACACAACTGGGAATGGTAAGGGATGTGATGACAATTAAGAAAGACAGTCTTGGCAAGTTACCAGCACAATGGAAGACTCATCAGCTGTTAATCCAAAAAAAGTAGTGAATAGATCAGAGCTGTGCAATAAGACAGATCACAATCATCTATTATCTAGGACTTCCTAAAATTCCCCTCCTTACAGGATGCTGTAAATGAATTCAGTGCAACTTTTCTAAATATCCTAAATAGCCTTGCACCTCCTAGAAGGAAGAGACTAGAAACAAATAATGCATTCACTATCCAAAAAGAGTAGAATGCTAATGCAGGTTAGAGAAAAAGTGTGGAAAGAATGACAAACATATAAATCTCAATATCTTGAAAACTTCAGAATGCTTTGTTGTTGTACTTAAAAGCAAAGAAATGAAGACAAAAAACTATAGTATAATAACTTTCAGAATAATATTAAATACAACCCAAAAAAAAATTGTACATCCATGAAAGAAATCTTGCATCCTGGTCAAAAATTCAACCCAAACCCATATCTCAATAACTCTCCATTCAAAATTGCAATATAGTTCAACTCTTATTTTATAGACAGTATAGCATCTCTGTCCAAGGATTCCTAAACTCAACCCTGCCCAACAGCCACATATCACCACATTGACTTTCACCTTCAAACCTGTATAAAACTTCTCTTAAACAAACTTAAACCATGCTCTTCTTCAGCTGATGACATTCCAAGAGAGCGCCTAAAAATAGCAGCTAATAGTATTGCCTATCCTGAATCAATCCTTCTAAATAGGTCAATCCAGAAATCCCACTTTCACTCTCACTTTGGAAAAAGTCACACATTATCCTTCTTCAAAAAGGAGAAAGTTTAACAGACATTAATAGCTTTAGATCTACAGCAATCTTATCTCCCCTACTTAAAAAAAATGTATTCAGAAACAATTGCTAGACTATCTCCTGCAGGAAAAAATTCCTGTCCCCTACACAACATGGCTTCTGTCCTTCCCATAGTACTAGCGATGCCCCTCCAACCTATATAGATACTGTCAATAAAGCTAAATATAATGGCAAACTAGTTTCTTCCTTATTTCTAGACTTGTCTAAAGCCTTCTGTAGAGTTTGTCACAGCAAACTTCTACTTCAAATGCCCTCACTAGGTCTCTCTCAGCCCACCCTTCTGTGGTTCAAAAGCTACCTGACCAATATGTACCAGTCAATAAAATGGCTCTCTATGGTCTCTCCTTACCTCCCAGTCACCACCGGTGTACCACAAGGCTCTATCCTTGGTCCCCTCTTCTTTAACATTTTCACCAACACTCTCTACACAGCCACACAATAGGCCTCCCCAACACAAAAAACAAATGATTCCACTCTCACTTGCACATCTGACAACATGGTACACCTCCAAAAAATTATTAAAGAGGCTTTAACAGCTTCTAAAACATGGCCTCATAGCTCACAACTCCTGCTCAACCCAAAAATGTCAAAGTTTTATTTTTTTCCCTAAATCCCTCTCTCATGAAAAAAATAAAATTTGAAGTCCTTTCTCTTTATAAAACAAGCAATAAAGTTATTTTCATAGCAAATTATTAGGGTGATAGTGGATGATAATCTTACATTTGACCCACATATATAAAATTACATAAGAAAAACTCATCAAAAACTAGGGATGCTTTACAGAGCCAAAAACTTTCTCACCGTCACAACTAAAACTACACTTGCCAAGTGACTAAAAACTCCTGTCCATCTACAAACCTATCAAATCTGCTGGGCGTTGTCTGCACTCATTCAAGGTTGCTTAGGCCTGTAACTCCTTACCTGTATCCATCAGGACTATACCCTCCCTCCCATCTTTCAAAACCACTCTGAAAGATTTACTAGCTAAAATTTAGCTCTGTTCTTGCTCAAAACCAGGATAAACTATATCCCTAAAAATGAACTAGTACCTTTTCATTCCTTATACCTCCTTATTCTCCCTTCTTCAATTACTTCCTTATGTCTATCAAATTATCTTTCCTGACTTTCTCTCTAAATATGCCATAAGCCTGGTTTTCCCTCACTTCATATTATAATTCCTGTTTGTATTATTGACTTACCTTACTTAACTTTAATGTCTCTACAAACTGTCTAAAATTTCTCTAAATATTAAATGATTGTCATATAACTTGTATCCATTCTTAACTAATTCTTAACCATGATTTTACATAATGTCTAATTTGTTGCAATTATTTAAACTGCAGATTTTTTTTTTGTTTGTATTTGAAGATTGTAAAATTATTGTTCTTAAAATGTTTTGTAACAATTTGGAGCTTTTCTGTCCTGGCCTCCACTGAAAATGAGCTTCTACCCAGTCCAACTTTGCCAACCATCAAATATCAATAAATAAATAAATAACACATATAGCAAATTGTCAGTACAACAGACCAACACATATGTGTGAAACGCTCCCATAAATGTTAATGAAGAGACATAACAGGCATACCAATCCCACACTAAGAAGCCGAGTATATTTAAAGGATGAAAACAGACATATATAACAGTTTATTTTTTCTGCATCTGCATTCAGATGAAGTAGATAATGGCCATTGATAGTCTATGAAAGACATGCAGGAACATAGCCTACAGAGGTGCAAGATAAACAGTATCAGCATGGAATAATACTGAGCAGCAGATGGTCTCTCTATAACAGCAGTTTATTTATTTATGTCTTATATAACACAGTCATGCAGAGGTTAACATTCCTACACTGCAGTTTTTGGTTCTCCAGTTTGATTCCCATAAGTGCTGACTTTTGTGCATTGTCTGAATATTATCCCTTTTTGAAAATAGGATTTCATTGGGTGCTTTAATTTTGTCACTCATAGTAGAGATATGCTGTTAGGAGATGCATGTGTGTGTGTGTGTGTGTGTGTGTGTGTGTGTGTGTGTGTGTGTGTGTGTGTGTGTGTGTCTTTCAGCTTATCCTGGTTAGGGGTCGCCACAGCGAACTCCAGTCCGCTAATGTTTGGTAGTGGATTTTTACGTGCCGAATTACCAGCCCTGATGCACAAACTTCAACGAAGGCACACCCATTCACACATGCCTCCACACAGAAGACGCTCTAACTGAGAATTGAATGGGACAACGTCTTGCTGTGAGGTGACAACGCTACCGCAGCACCACTACCATGGATATTCCTCTAAATTCCTCCAAGGTGTAGGTGTGTGTGTGTGTGTGTGTGTGTGTGTGTGTGTGTGTGTGTGTGTGTGTGTGTGTGTGTGTGTGTGTGTGTGTGTGTGTGTATCTGTATCTGTCTGGTGTGTGTGTGTTTCATTTTTCAATGGACTTTTACCTCATCCAAAATGAATTTCTGCCCTATACCCAATGAGTACCAGGACACGTTCCAGCTCCACTGCAATCCTGGGTAATATAAAGTGGGTATCAGAAAATGAATGAATATCCATTTAATTATCAGATACACAAACTACTCAAAGTGACTGCTCAGACATAACATAGACCAGAAACAAGATTACATTTATAAGCACTACGTTTATATACATCAGAGAAAAGTACATTCAAATGCACAAATTCAGCACTGGGCATCATGAAATGCACATTCCTAACTATGGTTGATATAACTTGGTAAAATAGTTTTATGATTTTCCAGTGCATTCAAATATATTTTGTGCTTGTTGTAATATATCTAATGAGCAGCACTCCAAGGCCAAAAAGTAAAATATATTACTGTATCTAAACCCATAATTATAACTCTTGTATATCCATCTATTTATCTATGAGTATATAGGCATACTGGCCTATAAGATTATTCAAAAAACAAGATATCTAATGACCTCATTGGTGATTACTTTCATCTCAAACAAAAATAATCTGTCTAAAGTCATCTTAAATGTAAACCAACAGGTTACATTTATGATTACCAAAAGAGAAATAAAAAAACAACTGTTACATGAAGTGATTCTTCCTCACAGCCCCTGACTTGTGGGTTCAACACCTACTACCCTGGGAATTAAATATACTAATTCTAGGGTCACACAATCACAAAAAAATGGAAAAAAAAATGAAGTAATTAATGATCTATCTGCTAAGAATTTGACCAACCGTACTACTGATGAATATTGCCACATTTTAAACACTTGATAATTGAGTGCAGTGACAAATCATATAACACCTGTGCATGTGTGCGTGTGTTTGTGTGTGTTTATATATATATATATATATATATATATATATATATATATATATATATATATATATATAAACTTTGTCGAATCCGCACTTATGCAGTGATGCTACATTACGGGAAGTGTTTGTTTGGGATGTTTGTGTTCGGACTTTCAGGTGACTGAGTGTATGTGAGCATTTTTGTAACTTATGTGTGATGTGTGTGTGTGTGTGTGTGTGTGTGTGTGTGTGTGTGTGTGTGTGTGTGTGTGTGTGCGTGTGTGCGCGCGCGTGAGGGACTGTAGAATGTGTGTGTGCGAGTTTTTTTTTTCCTCTGTGCAATCTTGGAGTTAGTATATATAAGTAGGGGCTTGCCCCTCCTGCTTTTGTTTAGTGTAGGTATGTGTATTTGTGGTGTTTTGTGTTTATATTTTTTGTGGTGTGGGTGTTGCAGTTTGTGTGTGGTGTAGTGTATGCTGTGTGTTCGAGTTTGTGATTTCGGCTTTGTGGGATTTCGGTGTTGTGATGGTTTTGTCTTCATGGACTCAAAATGCTGAAATTCGAGATTTCAGCATTTCAAGCATATTCAGTGAAACCATATATGTATATATATATATATATATATATATATATATATATATATATATATATATAATGCATACACACACTCATACACACATACACCCACACACTCACACTTAAAGAATGTATACATATTTATGGTACAGAGAGGACAAATTAAGGATTTTAGTTTCCCTCAAAGGAAGTAATATTTCTAAGTAGAGAAGTAAGTATTTCATATTGTGTTTTGGTGGTACTGATGTATATGAAAAATGCAATGCTAGAGATAAGCTAATAGTAAATATTATTGTATTTGTGCATATTTACAGAGAAGTGATACTTGTATTAGAACTGTTCTTTGAAAGTATATATATATATACATACCCCCCCACACACACCACACACACACACACACACACACACACACACACACAAACACACACACACACACACACACACACACACACACACACACACACACACATATATATATATATATATATATATATATATATATATATATATATATATTAACAATTACAATTTCAAAGCTAGGATTAAAATGTTGATATTATGCTAGGTTACACTTTTAGATAGAAGAGCTGTAACATGTTTAAGAGTTTTTATGAAATATGTGGTAGTAATACATAATTTGGATATGACTGAAAAATAGTATTCATAGCTGGATATATTAAAGAATCTTCACAATTGCAAACTCTAATATATTCATAGCTGGATATATTAAAGAGTTTGCATTTGTGAAGATTCTTTCACACTGTGTGAAGACATACCTATTAATGTATGCTTAAATAGAATGACAGAAGTATTAGACAATGTGGCTCTGAGTGTGCTAGGTTATGATGAGATGGTACTAAATTACCTTTAATGTAATTGCACAGAAACAAATGAAAATATGTGGGTTTACCTAAGGTGAAGTGAAATATGTGAACTGCTATAAGGGAAAGTATCCTGGAGTTACATGGGTATTGATTTGGATAGTTGGTTATATTTTGAATTATTTTCATTATGTTACACTAGTAGCCTGTTTAGAGTGTGAATTTTTGCAAACTCTGTGTCATATCTATTTCTGATCCCCTGTGGAAGATGAGGACATACTGTAGGCATTAGTGTAGGAAAGTTGATTTCTCTTAGGAGAAATCTGATTCTTCTTCTATGTGAGACTGCAGTCTCATTTATTGAGAATCTTAAATCCTATTTACAATAGACTATATTAAGTTTGTTAGCTGGGAGTGGACAGAATTCACACAGAGCAAGTAGAAATATGTTTAATAGGGGCCGGACTCTAAAATAAAGTTGCACATAATGCAGTGAACAGAAAGACAACTCTGGTAAATTAATGCAGATGAGATTATAAGACCTTCCAGTAGTTAAACACAGGTACTAATAAATTCAGCATAGGGTAACTCCATACCCTGTGCATACCTGCCAGATTTTAGGACACAATATGTGCGTCTAATGACAATAAAATGTGACAGAGTAGTACACTAATACTCACACCCAAGTCTTTCAGATTTTTGAAAATGAATGATTTATTATGAGATAATACTGATTTCTGCAGCAAACTTATAAAAAAGCTACCTGCAGTAAATGCATTTTAGCAAACTAGGTTGCTACAAGCAGTACTGGACATTGATCTGCAAATACATCCTATTAGACAGCCAAAACAGCTCTGAGCCAGGCTTCCATTAAGGCAGCTCTCTGACCAGAAAATAATTGATAGATACAGATTAGACAGAGAGAAAGTGCAGACTATGTGTAGATGTGTGCACCCACATGTCCACACACAGTCTGTTAAGGTAAACCAGTACTGGTAGAAACAAAAGTGCGCCTGAATCTGGGTGTACTGGCCTCTGGAACATTCCAGTGACATACGAGTGCTGCTGTAGTGGTGTCCCATACAGCTGCTAGTTGCAGACTAGACAGTTACTAGTAGTTATATGCTGTAAAGTTATTCATCCACTTCCTAGAAATATCCAGCCAGCAGCAGGCTGCCATGCGATGGTTCTGTATCATTGCCAACTTCTCCTTGGTGCAATTGACTGTACTCATATGCCAGTAAAAACTCACTCTGGTGTAGATGCATGAAGCTACATTAACAGAAAGAAATGTCCATTGCTCAAATGTGAGGTTGTGTGCTCTGCAAACAGTCTAATTATTAATCCGATGGCTACATACCCTGATAGTCTGCACAGTGCTGATGTATGGATGGAAAGTGAACTATGGCCTGGCATCTAACAGGGTGACATCCCTGAAGGGCTACTACATGGTTAGTATATCTGGGCATCAGTAATGTGTTTTGTCATACAACATGATTCGTTGAAGCAATGGGTCTAATATTATGCATTCTTATACCAACAGGTGATTTTGACTATCCATTGCAACCTGGCTCATTACACTGTTCAGAGACCTATCTATTCCTGCTGAAGATGCATCTATCAAAGTGACAAGAACAACACTGATGGATAATGTGCATGCTAAAATCATGATTCAGATGTCTGGACACATCTAGGGGTGCACTACAGTAAATGCCAAAGAAGGTGGTTGAAATAGTCACTGTGTGTGCAGTGTTGAACAATATGATTACATCTAAATGCAGTGACATGCCAGTATGACTTGTGTGTGAGCTATGCCAAGAATTCCAGATGTCTGATGTGCAGCAATCAGAGCATTCACAAGATGATAAGGAGGGAGTCATCCTCTATTTACCCAGAGACAGTAATCAATGAACCTCAATCCTCACCACTGACACTGGTGAGAGATGGTCACTAAAAATAGGAGTGGATTAACATAGTGTTTAAAATGCAGCTCTCTACATCAAGCTCAATATCCCTCAAGAGCACACAAGGAACACACTTCACTGAGACTGAACTCTCAGTCCCTCCAGATGACAAATAAAGCTTACTTTGAAGCACTGTGTTCTAGTTCCAAGTACCTGACACACCCACACCTGGGTTTTTGATTTTCACACACACACACACACACACACACACACACACACACACACACACACACACACACACACACACACACACACACACTCACTCTGGTACAGATTTACTAGCTGAACTCCTTCTGCTCAGACTTTGAGGTAACCTTGCTGCCACCAGTCAACCACTGTCAGGTTCTTACAAGTGTATCCAATTATACGGAGTAAAATCAACATTAACATAAATGATAGAGTGTAACCAAAGCAGCCAGGCTTTTTAGAGTGGCCAAGGTATCACTAAAATAAACACAGGTACTCTCAAGACAATAAATGTATTCTCTGAAAGACCAGCCACAATGAAAGGTATACAAATATTTAATAATAAGTAATAAAATAGAAAACACAAGAATACTAAATATCTAAGTACAATAAATATCAGAATTTTAATTGCAGGAAAAATAAAAAATAACACAGTTTGACAGATTCAGACAGATGCAGAAAAACACTACTTAATTAATCTCACTGTATTTCCTGACTGTCTAAAGAATAACTGTTCCCTAGCTAACTTAATCAATACAGCAAGCCAAGATAGGATGCTGAGATGCTTACTTCCACAAGGCAAGGTGATGAGCTTCCAACTAACTGATCTGAACTCAACTAACTGTGATAACTGTCATAGATTTTTATATCAGGTTCCAAAAGAAAACAAAGCAAAACAAGCTGTTGTGTGAGTTCCTCTCAGTGCGGGTTATGGAATGATATTACATTTGATCACCTGACTCTGGTACAATGCATACTCATAGCTTTGCTAAGAACTGTTACAGTATTTGAAAATTCTAGAACAATTTCAAAAACTTCTACTCTTCCCTTCCAGAATTCTTTGTATAAACAAACATTTAATTAGTTATAATAACACTGTTGATTTTTAACACAAACATCTGTACAAGTCAGTGTGATAGTCAAATGGCACAAAATTATTTACAGAACTCCAGCTAACTATGCTGCCATATGTTAGACATGCACTGCCCTACTCTCTCTGGCACAGAAGACAGCACCTCACATCATCACAAGGAGTATAAAAAGGTGAGAACATCCAAGTATGAGCAACAAAGGCTACAGCTTTATATGCTAACTCAAGCAACACAGCAGTGTCTGGCTCAAAACATTTGAGGCATGACATGCCAGACACAGAGAATTACACAAGTAAAAAAGTGATGTATACCAAATGGTGTCAACATGTCAGCATCACAGGTGACAGCAAAGCTATTCCATCTGATGATTGTCCATGGGGCACAGCAGACATCTAATACATAGATGTGTTATGTTGCATAATAAAGAATTGTGTGCACAAATCAAAACAAAATATGTGAATGTATGTTGAGAAATACATATTAACTGTAAATGGTGGACTGTAGCTCAGCTGTGAGCACACTGGTATTTGACTTGCGTGTTGTGCATGCCCATGTAATATGTATTGGTCATGGGTATTGTTTGCATACATTGATTGTATTGCATGTATTTAGCCAAAAAACAAGCACAGACGTTTTCCTGTGAGTGTGTGCATAGGGTAGAAGTATTAGGGTAGAAGTATCATATCAGAAGGAAATGCACATGAGCTGTAGAATATGTGATAAAGTTACTCAACAAAGATGATATATGAATAGTTCCATGTGACTGATGTGATGCTATGATTCATACTGAATTTTGGTCACTAAATGCTTGTAAATATGCACACATCATGCTAAATGTGTGCCAAGAATGCTAAAAGTCTAAAAAGGGACTCACATCATATCAAACAAGACTGTTACAGTCTGTAATAACATATATAGTCAACATCTGAAATTACACATGCAGCACAGTATGAAAAGCCACAGTTCACATGTATGAAGCAATGGCCACAATGTGGTTATCAGGAAACAATTCCAATCAAGTACAGATGCCCATACAAATTCCTGTATGTATGTAATATTATAAGTAACTCAAACTGTAAAGTACACGACAATGGAATGTGCAACTGGAAAATAACATGTGCAGGGTGTCTTACAGTATATGCAGAGGAAGCTACCAAAATAATGTACCAGAAGTTACACAGGTATGCTATTCAATGGTTTAATAGTTATAATACATTGCTTTACCAACAGTAGAGAGGAGACACATAGAAAAATGCTAGTACAACTCACATGTAAACATGTATGTTATATAACATTGGGGTTAGAGGTTAGCATAATGATTAAGGTTTGTATCTTGCAGAGGCAAGTATGGGGCTGTGATTCTCAAACCAAAAGAAAATATCCAAGGGTATCTAGAAAACTAATAACGACAACAGGTATGCCTAAGTGGGAAGTGGAATTGTTGACCAACCACACAGGAAAAAATCCATGCCAAACATTCATATTAAGAACCAAAAACTTTAATAGAATGAGAAGACTACTACGATTATTTAAATATATTTATAACCATCACATTACTAAGATTAAACCAATCAAGACAGTTAAATGGGCAATAGATGAATAAGTAAATGAATAGCTGAAAGGGACTCTGAATTAAACCCACTCTCAATAAAAAAAGCTATACATGTAAAGATATATAAATATAGATAGATCAGTCAAAACATACTGCAAAATAAACTGCATATAAAAAACTTTAAGGTATCAAAGGAATGCATTATTGAAACCTATGTTAAAATGGGATAGTAAAAAATTAAAAAAATAAAAAGCTAATATTAAAACATTCCTAATATTTTAATAATTATAAGCATAGTAATGTTATATTACGTTATATTATAGTTTGGCTGCCCCTGATTTCAAGACGGGGGTATTGGGAAATCATGTTATTAGTCCTCACCTTTGGAAGCGTGGCTAGGCTTAAAAAGACCCCTGGTGTTGTTAGCCTAGTAATTACCTATGAACCAGTAAAAGTAGCTGTACATCACAGGTAACATCCATCAACACTTCAGCCTATAGCAACCCGGTAAATATGTTAACAGAAATACACTAACTGAGCAATGGTTTTACATTCTGCCATGGTAAATCATATATTAATATAAATCCTGTGATATCAGACAGGTCAAGCACTATGAATATACTCAATATGCAGTAGTCAGTAGTACATATTGGCAAGCACAACAATCATTATTGCCACAAAGTCAGGGTGAAACAGAAAGGCACACAGACACTAGGATAACTGTCACAGTAACACTAACATAGGCAAAAACAACCACACTGATGTCTCACACCATGGTCTTTACTGCCATTGCCATGTGAAGAAACTGATTACCCACAGTGCTATACCATTGATCTCATGGTGGTGCCATGTGTATGTCAGGACACACTATTGGCAAGAATGATATGATGGGATGTGCCAGTTCTTTGACCATAGTGATCCACAATAGTTGTAAAAGCATATTGCAGCACAGATGTCAGTGATGTACAAGGCCATATGTTAGACCAGCAAGGTTGTCTCCCTGTCTCATCAGATGGCATACTGATCATATGCTTAAGGGCACATATTTCCTGATTTTTATTCTGGCATTGCTGAAGCACTGCTGTAACAAGGGTCTTTACAGACAGTGTAAAAGATGCCATGCTATCTCACTGTGCAGCTATTGTTGCCATGAGCGGTAAATGTCTGAGCTCCTAACCCCCATGTAACACACTGATCTGATTCTGCAGTGTTTCATGGTCAATTGCCTTACCAAGTGCACAAAGTTCATTGCCTTGATGTTATAAAGTTCAGTCATGTGATTGGAGTAGCAGAT
Source organism: Protopterus annectens (assembly GCF_019279795.1). NCBI lineage: Eukaryota > Metazoa > Chordata > Ceratodontiformes > Protopteridae > Protopterus > Protopterus annectens. Next base: position 1,017,219,128 of record NC_056727.1, read on the forward strand.
GTATACATTTAGACACATGTCCTGCATCTGTGCCACCTATGCATGTGTCATCCTATGGACATTACTCATTCATTGAGGAGCTCTGTCACCACCACTCTCAGATTATTCACCTGAGGATAGCTGCTCAACATCATCTTGACAAATATTCACTGCTCCACCACCTGCAAACTGACTAGGGGAACTGTTCAGAGGTTATACCCTGAGCCACAAGACCGGTCCACCTGGGACTGACAAATGTAACACCACTGCAGTGTCCTGTATTTCACTGTCTGTACTGTTTCTATGCACCATATCACATCCTGCATCAGGATCCATGGATTAGTTTAGGGAGAAAGAAGCTGCAACATGTAAATGTAAATAAGAAAGTACACATTGCATAGCTGCATGGATAAACAAATGTGTAAACATCTTAAGACATACACCACAGTCTAATTAAATGTACTATAATATGTACATACCTGGTCAGAATGTCTTCCTTAGAGACTATCTTTGGCTGTACACACCATGATGGAACTGGGCAATGCATAAGAATAAATAACACATGTAAGGGTTTATCGTAAATGCATGCATAAGCTTCTCACATATATAGCACTACAGTTATCCATGGCAAGTCACTCAAATATGTACTTGATAGTCTTGCAATGCTGGGTAGATGTGATGAACCTGCATAGAGGAAGAGGTCATTAGTATGTGTGCTCATCACCACTCATACCAGCAACCTCTGATAGCACATAGAGGCACACTTACAAAGCCTGTCCTCCTTGGATTCCACTGCTGGCTGTAGATGTTGGGATAGAAGTGTGTAATTCATAAGACCAGATAACACATGTAAGAGTGAAAGCAATATATGCAATGGATAATTTGAGGTTATTATGCATTACAATAAAATACATTTTGCAGTGTTTTACTATACCTGCCTCAATCCCTTTGCTAGGAATCCTTTTGTCATGTCCTACAATAGTAAGCCAAAAATAGTATTGTTTCATACAGGGGAGTTAAAGGAAGCCCTCCATCTATGGCATTCCTGTCCCTTCTGTAATGGATTTATTGCTTGGAATATCATTCAGAGCATCACTGGCTACATCCCTCTTGTGCCCAGCTGTGACTTCCCACAGCATTCATCATGGTGACAGTGTCATACCACACCTGTGTTCTTCACACAGTATTGACTATTTTGCCCAAATGGTGGCTTCCATGCTGGCACATAGCATCCAACATGATCATGTTGTATTCTGTGACTCACCTGCAACACAAAAACATGTGCATATGAGGATATAAAATTGTAGCACACATATCCAGATGTACATTCTTACAGCTTGTCACATGAGCATGTGGATTGTAGCATATATATTTTTTTAATTTGACATATATCTCATTAATGTCTACTGCTTATTAATGTCCACTGGTATGCAATCCACAAAGTGTAAGGAGACACCTCTCCCCAATTATCACATCTGTGAATATGTAGTACATCTGCAGAGAGTTTGGGTTTCAAAGACATGTCTATGGGACTGTCCACACTACAAGAATGACAACTTAACCACTGCACCAACAACAAAGGGATACTCAACTGGCTTGGCCCTTAACACTTATATTCATTCACCTGTAAGACTCAAAGTCCATATCTGATGTCAGACAAAATTCAGGCATATAATATACAAGTGATTAACTTGTCTCAGCCTTATCACATTTGGAAATGCAAAAATACAAAAGAGCAGCTTCATGTTAAAAAACGAAATATACTGAATGTCTGTAAAGTATCTCATTTTTGCTAGTAATGTATATGTAGAACACACAAAGCCATTACACTTACCGAGACTTAAGTAGGTAACCAATGTTATGGTTTCAAATGGGCAAGATAAAAGATGGGCAGCATGTTACGTCTGTGCAAATTCAAGTGACTACTACAGCTCACTGAGTAGTATCTGCTTATTTCTGTAAATCTTCAGAATCTGCAAACTAAAAGGAATATTACAGGTCTGTTTGCAGTATCTGCAGATACAGTCACAATCAGTTTGAAGTCACAGCCTACAAGGAAGTAGCAATAAGGTTTAAGAAATGAAACTTACAAGAAACCAGCAGTAGGGCTGACAACAAGAAGGGCTTATTAGAGACAATTGCAGACTGACTAGTTAAAAAAACACTGACTTACACTTATGTGAAGTAAACTCCATGAGTAAAGTTGACAGATGTGGAGCTTGCAAGTAGTAAGTTCTAACAATAAACACAGGAATGTATATGAAACCTGTGGAATCCAAAACAGTAAACTTCACCAATGAGATATGCAGTGTGTGTAAATCCACAATACATAAAGTAATACCATAACAAACTGCAAGTTAAATATGAATATTTACTGATAAAGCCTGCAAATTAAAAATATGTACACATGATGTTAGTACAACTTGTCTATACATAACACATGATTTGGAATATTGAATATAGACATGCAAGTAATAGTTTTCCTTTTTCTACCATTTCCTAATGTGTTATAAGATACATAAAGGTATAAGAACAAAGGTGTACACCTGATTTACATACAATTTACACCATACACAATTAATAAGCCTCATTAGCACAGAAAGTTTCTGACTCACATCTGTGTATGTCCAAGCAAAATATTCAGCATTTAGGGCAGAAGCTTAGTATTAGCCAGTGTGTGTGTGTGTGTGTGTGTGTGTGTGTGTGTGTGTGTGTGTGTGTGTAGGACATGTGTGATGTCGACCTATAGATTGATGTCAACCCAGTTTTATGAAATTTAAGACATGAGAGAGCTACAATCAGAGATCATTCCTTTTCTGCCTGTGAAATGAGTGGCACCTCAGTCAGCAACTTTCTGAGAGTGTTTCTCAAACTTATCTACAACTATTAAGAGAGAAGATGTTGACTGAAGGTAGACTGTGGCATGTCTAGGTGCCCAGACAGACTGATAAGGAGACCCTCCAGCTGCTAACCATCTACATTCATCATGAGGCAAACGTGAGGCACAAAAGAGGAACTTTGCTATGACTGATACCTGGAACGAGATCAATAAGGATCTTCATAGACAAACAGGGATTTTCAGGAGATGCTTATGGGTCAGTCACCATTACAATAATCTTTATCTGATGGAGTGGCAGTGGCTTCAGCACTGCTTGCCCAGGTCTGCCCATAAGCAAAGGATACCTATGGAAAGTGAGATATTTCATACCTTAGCACCTTTACCATATAGTTTTTATCTACAAGAATATAATTATTATGTTTTAAATATGCTTTCACTGTAATGTGTTTACATTCATAATAAGGAGAAGTATCCCACTTGGTCAACATGAGTACATCAAACATATTTATATTTATAGGACTGTAGTCTTACTAAAAAGGTTGTCATATTTTGGCTTTTACAATAATGTGGCTGGAAATATTGCATTGTTTGCCACATAATTATGAAATATAACACTAAGTCACTGATGATTAAGCATTCCGCAGGTATTGGTACTTGAGCAAGATTATTAGTTCTGAGTTACTGTTGAGATACTGCAGAATACTTTTCCACTCCTATAATATAACTCTGCATCTATAGGACCACATTAAACTTGTTAAAGTGTGCATAGTAGTAAGAATGGGAATTTACACCAGCAAGGTGCAAAGGTAGCTCAACAGGAAATGCATATGTGCTTTGAAAAGGAAAGCTGTGTTTCTGTGGGTTTTATACTTGGCATCTGCTGTGCTTCTGTCCATTCTGTACTTACATCTATTTTTTATCTCTATCCTTTTGCACTTAGTCCAGCTGTTTTCCTAATGATATCTACCATTATGCAACATATCAGTTATATATTTTTCATGTTATCAACAGGTGTACAGCTATGTCTTTTACTGTGCTTCACCACCAACTTCAAATACGTCTCAAATGACTAAGCATTCGGTCACTATCTGCAAAAATACATTACTAAACATAATCATATAATGATGTTAGCTGAGCACTCGGGTTCTTCTCAGTTAAATCTGCTTATCAAACAATCAAACGTGTGTGTGTGTCTGTGTGTGTGTGTGTGTGTGTGTGTGTATGAGTGTGTGTATATCTATCTATCTATATATATATATATATATATATATATATATATATATATATATAATGTACCTATATATATTATTTTATATATAATCTGAATATTTTTACATACATATATATATATATATATATATATATATATCTACACACACACACACACATGGGTCTATTTTGTATTGTTGAATCTCATTTCACTGAATTTCACTTCACCCCGACCATTTCCCTGAAAACTCAAATTACAGTAAACTCATTTCACTGAATATCATTTCACTGAATTGCAGTTAGTATATATGGCACTGTGTAGAGTACTGTAAGGCAAGTAAATGGTATATGCCCTTTTCCCCATGATAGTGCAATCCTGGAGTTAGTATATATAGCTAGGGGGTGTGTGGGGAGCACAGACCCCCATATTGGGGGGTGAGGGGCATAGCCCCCACTTAGTTTGAGTACATATTGTCTTCCTTAGAGAACTAGTCATTAGTGTCACAACTATGCATGTCTATTGTTTAAAACATATTGTTTTGAAGTTTTTGGTAAAATACAATAAAAAACAAACAAGGAACACCCCCCCAATGTGGGGGGGGGATATGCCCGTGACACCCCCCCAACTATAGATATATATATATATATATATATATATATATATATATATATATATATATATATATATATATATATATATATATATATATATATATATATATACTAACTCCAAGATTGCACTACAGTGGGGAAAAGGGCATATACTTTTTACTTGACTTACAGTACTCTGCACAGTGCCATATATACTAAGTTTAGTTCAGTGAAATGAGATTTAGTGAAATGAGTTTTCAGTCATTTGTGTTTTCAACGATGTGGTCAGGGGTGAAATGAAATTCAACTAAACAAAGTAGAAGGCACACACACACACACCTATGGCCAATTTAGAGTATCCAGTCCACCTGCAGCATGTCTTTGGGATGTGGGAGGAAACCGGAGCACTCGGGGGAAACCCACACGACCACAAAAACTTTGACTATGAATAAAAAAAAAAAAAACGGAAAACAAAATAAACTGTTTTAAGTCGCCCCTCACACCCCCCGTTACTTAAATATACCAACTCCGAGATTACACCCCATTGAACAAAATGGAAATGTCTGCTTATGGAGATTTCCTTTGAAACACTCAAACTTTTACAAAATTTGAACTTATGGTCTCAACCATATGAGGTCCGAACTTGTAAAAGTTTGACTATGTGATAGGAACCCTACACCACACACATACACATACACACACCTTTCCCCCACACACAATCCTACACTACATACAAGGCAGGGGGCAAGCCCCCCTGCACCCCCAGTTGAGGGTGTGTGTGCCCCAGACGGCCCTCTACTTAAATATACTAACTCCAAGGTCATACTACACAGACAAGCACATGAAAACACCACCATACAAGCTACATTCCTGTTGCACACACACATCACAGTAACAAAACACACTTACACACACTAAGGCCCCTAACCAAAACCCTTACACATAAATAAACCAAAGAATGAACCTGGATGCCACTGTTCAGCAAAACAATAAAGCCACAGAGAGAAATGTAGGCAGACGTCCGTTTAATAGTAAAATCCACAAAACAACAAAACACTTAAACATATTCAACACTTCGTTTTTGTTTCTAGCACTTCCTCAGATGTGGGCTGTCACAAAACAATCCACTTTATTACTTAGACTCAGGAGTCTAAGTAATGAAGTGGATTGGTTTGTGACAGCCCACATCTGAGGAAGTGCTAGAAATGAAAACGAAGTGTTGAATACGTTTATGTGTTGTGTATTTTTGTGGCTTTACTATTAAATGGAAGTCTGCCTACATTTCTCTCTATGGCTTTATTGTTTCACTGAACAGTGGCATCCAGGTTCATTCTTTGGTTTATCTGTGCGAGTTTTCCTTGTTTGCCTGCTTTTTGGATTTATTGATGACTTACACACATAAATACCTACCTGAACTTTCAGCGATCCATTCACAAATTGCAACGCCAGAAGCACTACTTAAACATCTCCGGACCTCGAGATTTTGAAATTCGAGCTTCGGAGGTTTCGGAATTTTGAGCTTTTGGCTTTACAATCTATTTTATAATTTGATATTTCAGAATTTCAGGATTATAAAGTGCCCCTATATATATATATATATATATATATATATATATGTACTTAACTTGTGTGCAAAAAATAAAAGATATCCATATATGTAGGTCTACTGATTTTCATCAAATGGCCCAAATAATGACATTTACAACATCAGCCAGAAAGTGTCATCATTGCAAACATCAGCATGCTACTGTACATGTACAAAGCATGTAAAATTAAAATATGAAAATTAAGAAAAAAAAGTTAAATGTTTTTGCAGATGGGTAAGATGACTTACAACCCCCAATCCCCTGATAATTTTATATACTAATTGTGGGTCATCATAATATCGGAGAAAGGGCATATACCCCTACCCTGAATGTTGTGCAGTCTTGCATATCTGTGCACTGCCTGTGTAGTCAACTAAATTTTGTTGACTAAACAGATGTCGACCAACTGTAGAACTAACAATATTAAGTTCCTATATATATATATATATATATATATATATATATATATATATATATATATATATATATATGTATATGTATATATATAATATATATGTGCATGTGTGTGTTATATACATACATAGATATATGTTAACTGTTGTATTTTTTTACACACCCTAGAGTTATAATGTATGCTCTTGTCCTTTGTAAATGGTATTGACAAAGTCAGATTTCATTTATGTGAAATTGGCTGGTCTCTGTGTGATTACAGTACACTTCCCTTACCACATGCTATTTTCAATAAAATGCAAAGGTAGCTCAAAAAGAAATGCATGTATGCTTTAAGGTAGAAAGTGGTAAGTTTGTGGGTTCAATGCCCTCATCTGTTTTCTTTTATTACCCTGTTACAGTTAGTTCAGCTGTTTCACAGGTGACAACTACTGTTATGTACCCTATGAGTTACATATTTCTCATGTTGTCAGCAGGTATACAATTATATCATTCGTTGTGCTTGACCACCTACTCTGAGTAGGCTGCAAATGGTTAAGCATTCCATCACTATCTGCAAAAATCTGCAACTAAACATAGTCATATAATGGTTTTACTTCAACACTACAGTTCTTCTCAGGTAAATCTGCTTTACACCCAATCAAAAGAGAGAGAGAGAGAGACTGTTTGTGTGTGTGTGATTTTGTGTGTGTGTGTGTGTGTGTGTGTGTGTGTGTGTGTGTGTGTGTGTGTGTGTGTGTGTGTGTGTGTGTGCGTGCAAATGTGGCATGTGATTTGAATTTTACATGCATATTTATTTATATTTATTGCTCTTTGTTCTATCTCTATTGCTTCAGCCATCCATCTCCATCATTAATAATGAATGATCTCACTCTAGTCTAACGCTCATTTTTAACTAACACTGAGGTATAATATCTGATGTTACTGTACAATAATGCATTACATAACCACAATTCTTTAAAACAGTGTAAATCCAAGGGTGGTTATTTATCTGCCATATACACTGTCCAAACCACCGTGGCACACATTTGAGAATATACTCCCCCGGATTCAGCAAGCCCTGCACAGTGTGCAGAAACAGTGCAGGAGCTCCTGGAGGCAATATGGCTGCCGTGCGATCCAGGAATAAGCTGCATGGACGTGCACGAGCGCTCTTGCAGTATTCCTGCACGGATACAGCTCCTGTATGCAAATTACCCCATTTGCAGGTGAAAACCATGCAAATGAGGTGAATTTGTGATCCAGGAAGCTATCAGCCGGCTGTGCAGGACTAGTGTAGTGTGCAGAAATGTACTCGGTTAGTAACCGAGTACATTTCTGCAAACTACAAAACTGAGCCATGACAGCTCCAAATAAAGTGTGTATATTATGTGGAAACCATGCCAATGGCCAAATATATGGCCATTGGCATGGAAAACAGTTGCAAAAATAAAAAGAAATAACTTATTTTCTTTTGCCAATTTTGGCTGTTTAAGCGTAGGGCAGCAGCTCGTAAATGGGATCAGGCTGACAATATAAAAAATAACCAGAAATAAGCATTCTAACCAAAATCATTATTTTGCTATTATACTCAATGGCAGATAGAACACAACATGGCTAGTGAATAGTTGTTGCTAAGGGGGGAGGCTCAGTGTGGGACCTGTAAGTGTGCATTAGCAGGCAATCCTATGCAAATGAGGGGAATGATACTGAATCCCAAATTTCCTCTCAATGCTAGCCAGCATCCAACAGTGTAAGTGCAGGAATGGCATGGTTCAAGCCTAAGAGTTAGCTGACATCATAGGGGGTAGGTGTCAGGCATACTGCAAGTGGATTGGAGCCCTCTGGCTCGGGTTTGCCCTTAGCTTAGCAGAGCTAAGCAAGGGAGTGTGTCTAAGGCTGCTTAGCACTCTTTACATTGCTTAAGTGGGTGTGCACGCCACGCACCAGATTTTAAAGAAAAGAAAAGTAAACCAGGAAATAGCAGCTCTGTGCACACTTGAGCACTGTGTTTGCACGGCGTGCCCTGGTCTTAAACAGGAAGGCAATGGGAAGGGAAAACAGTAGTAGGAAGGTAATCAAGGAGAACTAGCATAGCTGGCAGGTGAAATGTATCAGAATCAGCCAATTACACAGGCAACAGCCCAGCTCAGCCCAGAACACTGCTATAAACTATGCAAACACCTTTCCTTCTGTTTTTACCCACATACTCCACACCACCAGTGTATACAAGCAGGGAAATTTTAACAAACAAAAACAACAAAATGATAGGGGCTGCAGTAGCTATCATACATCAACATGTGGAAAAGGCTGAGGGTGGTGAGGATGAGAATGCTGTCGACCAACCCACAGTGAGGAGATAGAGAAAAGTGTACAGACCCAGGGTAACCTACCAGGGGCTACATGAGCTGGAGATAGTGGAGCACTATAGGGTGGACAGGGACCTCCTACAGCAAATTGTTGAGCTATGCCGGCCATGCCTGACACACAGAACAAACAGAGGGGAACCCATCCCATTGGAAACCAATGTATGTGTAGGCCTAGGAATACTAGCCACAGGTACCTTCTAAAGGCCAACTGGGGATATCATGGGGATTTTACAGGCATCAGCATCCAGGGTACTCCACCAGTTCTTGGATGCCATGTCAGCACATGCTGGTGAGCACGTATAGTTCCCCAACACCCGTGAGGCGTTGGCCAGCAATATGCATCTCTTCCATCAAATAGCAAAATACCCTGATGTAGTGGGTGATAGACTACACGCACATATGCATCAAAGCACCACCTGGTGAGCAGGGTAGGGTCTACATCAACCGCAAGGGCTTCGCCTTCATCAACTGCCAGGTCATGTGCGATGCCCAGGGCATTATAATGAATGCGTATGCTGGCTGCCCTGGAAGCTATCACGACTCCCACATCTGACATCTGACACAGCTGTACCAGAGATTTGCCAATGGGGACATCTCTAATGGTCACCTAGTGGGGGATGCTGGTTACGCACTGGAGCCGTGGCTGATAACACCCATCAGAAATGCACACACACCCAAATAAGAACTCCATAATGAGGCACACGCACAGACCAGAGTTATAATAGAGCATGTGTTTGGGATGCTCAAGTCACGGTTCCGGTGCCTGGACACATGCAGTGGAGCCTTGTAGTACTCACCATCTACATGTACTGAAATTGTCATTGTATGTGCCATGCTACAAAATATGATCCTGTGGAAACAGCTGCAGCAGGAACAGCATGGGGCAGGGCCACACAGCCCCCCACCATTGCCAAGGCCTGAACAGGCACAGAGTGACTCAGAGGAGGAACAACCTGAGCCTGCCCCTGTAGGCTGAAGGAGGCATGCCCAGTATGCTCTGGCCTTGGCAAAGAGGCAACATATAGCACATACACTGACATAGTAGGGACCCAGGGAATGACACCTCTCTCTAACTCGCACATAAAGTAAAAGGGATGCCAAACATGACACTACCTGTGCTCAACCATGTAGTCATGTATAGGGAGTGTACTATGTGCATCCGACATAGACAGCCCTCCAGCACCATCTTCAATGCTGGCACAGCCACAAGGTAAGTCACTCTACCTACCAATTGCCGAATGGAGTAGTATGTGTTGTTACCTGTATCTGTGGTATAAATGTGAGCATGCAAGGGAATCGGGTGGCTGAATGGGATACCAGCAGAGAGTAGACACCTATAGTGGCAGCATGACATATGTAACAAATACTGGTGTCACCATAGTACCCAGTACTATACATGGTGACAAAACCCACTGCAGGATATATGCTGGGCCACATTTGTGTCCCTATGACACATACATGTCAGTCAGGGAGGCTCACATACCCAACAACAGTCTCAGCCAGCAGGACAGGTGTAGACAAACACAAACAAAGGCTGTGCTAAGGCCTCTGAATGATGGCTATGGGTAATCTCCCCCCACAGGCCTATACAGACAGAATATAACAGGTCAGGCAGTGAGATGTTAGTACTGAAGGGTAAGAAGTCAGAAACTGATATGTAGGTCAATCAAACCTAAGACCTGTAGTACACTGATATGCCTCTAGTCAGCATGATAGGTTAGACTACAGAATGAAATGGAGTACATAACATACCAGTACAGACATACCAAATGCGTACAAGTGTCACGTGTGCCCCCCAATCCGATATAGACACTGAGTAACAGTCAGGTGTGCCCCCCTCATTCCTATATAGATACATAGTAACACACAGGTGTGCCCCCCCCAATCCTATGTAGAAATGTAGTAACAGTCAGGTGTGCCCCCCCAAATCCTATGTAGAACTGTAGTAACAGTCAGGTGTGCCCCCAAATCCTATGTAGAACTATAGTAACAGTCAGGTGTGCCTCCCCAAATTCTATGTAGAAACGTAGTAACAGTCAGGTGTGCCCCCACATACCTATGTAGAGATGTAGTGACACCCAGGTGTGCCCCCCCAATCCTATGTAGAAATGTAGTAACATGTATGTGTAGGTATAATACCAGTGGAGCACAGATTACCTGAGCTGGCCGAGGTAGCAGAATAGATTGTGTCATGTGTACAATATGCAGGTCGGCATGTGTTAGGTTGGTGTGTGTTGTATATTGTGTGAGAGTGGTCAGTATGTATGCATGGTGAGGCTTGTCCTGGTGGCCATTGCCCAGTACTGCCGATGACAGGGCCAAGTCCTCAAAAATACAGTGCCAAACACAATGCTTCCCAGTATAAAACATTCTAGCACGAAGCCATTGTAAATGTTTGGAAGTAATATGTGTCACCATCTGAAAGATGGACATGGCATGACTGTCGGCCCAGATATACAAGCAGTACACAGGGGGAAGTACCCCAGACAGACAGTGTATAATGTGTAACTGTTAAATGGGCACACCCTTGGAATTGTACATACAGGTTTGCAGCACATTATCTGGGCTTGTAGTAGGGAATACCAATGTTGTCTGGCCAAACACTAGCAGACCACAAAGATCATAGGAATGATGCATTGAGAAACAGCTGATGTCCCTGCACAAGCCAGCATAAGTGGAATGCCCCATGCATATCTGTGAGTCAGATGCAAGTAGTGTCCATAGCACACATGCACCCAGCTCACCCAACCACTGCCCACAGGTACCTCTCCGGTCTTATTCCTGCTGTTGGGAATGAGTACAATATGACCCCTGCCTATGTATGGCAATATCGAATGAATGCAGCATGCAGACCAGGTGTCCCTTGCAGGTGTGCCCCTAGCTGTAAGCAGCACCCTGTCAGCATACACACCACTGGATTAATACTGACAGAAAGGATTGGCATGAACACCTAGCACACCTACCCTGTCACCCCAGGGGAATATACTGTATTGCAGTCTTGGACTGTAGGACTGATAGAATGCAACGGCCTGCTACAGCTGGCCTGCATCACTACCAAATGGCCTACAGTCCTCTGCCAAAGGCCTGTGTCTCACCCGTACTGCCAATGTATGTTATGTCATGGACTCCCACATAACAACATAACACAGTCCACAGAACCCGTATACAAGGCCATGCGGACAAACCACAGTAACATGTCCACCATGTCCTACTGCATGGACTGTGGACCAACACCAATATACTGATGTGATGAGGTGATAACTATGGAGAAAGTATCAGAGAATGTTCGCATAATGTATGGAAGAGGATAGAATAATAGAGGTGGGGGAGTGGGAGCATGGGCAGCATGGAGTGTGTGAAGTTCAAAATACAGCCATGTGCACATACTATCCCTGGATGCAAACAAAAGAATGGGTGGCTACAAACCTGCTTGTAAACTACAATCTGTACAGGTAATGTCCTGACTTATGACCCCTGCCTTTGGGTAACATGTGTGAATCTGTATAGCTGTGAGGTATTGCCACAGCAAGATAAGGCCATACTGTCACGTCGATGGATGTACAAGTACAGGATCCTCTGCCACCACTGTACCTAGGTGCTGAACCAGTTACACAGACCCAGCAGGAAGTGTCTGCAGCTCGCCCTCCAGAATGGCATAAGTTTTGGCATTTGACCACAATACTGGATACATCTGCATTCACCTTGTGTTCCCCAGGACATCACTGCAAGCAAATATATCTACCTGACCGTACTTGATGACATAAAACACCACAGTGTATAACAGTACACATGTCTGAATATCTCTGGTAATACCAGGACCATGCAGCAGAAGCAGCACAGACACAATTTCCTACAGTAACCCACTATTCTTTGTCCATTTTGACCCAATATTGTCAACTGATCTACAGATATCCTGCAGAAACAGTTGGCTAGGTAGGTGTAGAACACAAAAGTTTGCACTGGAGTACAATCTCCCTGGAATGGATTCACACATTCAATACACAAGGTTATACTGGGCATGTTCCTATACTTAGAGAAATGAAGGCAATGTCAGGCAACAAAATACTGAAAGTTCATACTGGCATGCTCACACACTTAAAGAAATGAAGCCCATGTCCGACAACAACAGTGGACCATACATATCTGACAGTTTCAGATGATAGTGCATACATTCCTCAGTATGCACCAGTCATGCTTTTCACACACATTGGATATGAATACACACATATATCCAAGGACAACACACTATAAAAGGCCAAAATTACACATACATAGATGTGTGGAAGAGAGTGACAGTGACAAAGAGCCTTCCATCATGAGGTCTGTTCCACCCAGCACACAGCCAAATGGCTACCACCACATGATGTGTAAATGTCACTCACCATAGACATTTGCCTCTGGAATCCATCAACATTATAGACTCTGTGGTGCTAGTGCAAACTGTGCAACATAACTGTACAAGGCAGTAGTCATCTAGCAGTTTTATACACGTACCTGTGGAATATAAACCTGTGTGTGCCTGGGTGTGGTGGGTTTACCTCTAGATGAATGGGTTATGGCATATGCGCACACACTGATCTCCCCTTTGCCCTACTATGGCAAGCCTGCTGATGTCATTCACTTTGAAATACACCCTTGGGGAAAGAGTAGCCCAGTAATCTCTGTGGTGCATCCTATAACTTTGTAATGATGTAATGTAATAATTAATGATGTAATGTAATAAACTAGTTAGGTAGGAGTTCTAATCCCAGAAGTGGCAACTATGTGTGTTTGTCTGTGCAGGCATCAATGCTTTTTAGGCTAGTCACATTCACTACAATTTCAAATGTCCTACTCTGGCATGCCTGCTGATGTCATTCACTTTGAAATACACCTTTGGGGAAGGAGCAGCCCAGTAATTTCCGTGGAGCATCATATAACTGAGTAATGCTGTAGTGTGATAAACTAGTTAGGCAGGACTTCTATTCACAGACATGGCAAGTGTGGATGTTTGTGTTTGTTTGTCTGTGTAGGGAGCAATGCTTTTGAGGCAATGCACATTCACTACAACCTCCATTGTCCTACTTTGGCAAGCCTGCTGATATAATTCATTTTGAAATACACCTTTAGGGAAGTAGTAGCCCAGTAATCTCACTGGTGCATCCTATAACAGCGTAATGCTGTAGTGTGATATATTAGTTCGGTAGGGGTTCTATTTCCAGACATAGCAAATGTAGATGTCTGTGTGCATTGGTTTGTCTGTGTAGGGCGCAATGCTTTTGAGGCCATTCACAGTTAATACAACCTTCATTGCCCTACTTTGGCAGGTCTGCTGATGTCATTCATTTTGAAAAACACCTTTGGGGAAAGAGTAACCCAATAATCTCTGTGGCGCATGCTATAACTGTGTAATTCTGTAGTGTGATGTACTACTTAGGTAGGAGTTCCAATCCCAGACATGGCAAGTGTGAGACTTGGTGTGTGTGTATGTTTGTCATTTGTATCCTGTGTGGAGGTGGCTGTGAGTCTGTAACAACTGGACTCATTGTGGTGCGGGTTTTGCAAATTTCTTGTGTGGTGGGCCTATTTTATGTCACAATCTCCACCTTACAAGGATAACAGATGTCAAACAGCAGAAGGGCGATAGGTTTTCAATCCATACTCCTACATGTGACATCAAGGCCTGGTGAACAAAGTAGGCAACCCTTGTATTACCCAGAGAACACTCTCAACCCATGTCCCATACACAAACACACTCGCCTAGGAAACAACCCCTTTGTTTGTAGCACCCTGCATATTTCCCACAGATAATAACCATGGTGTGTTTGCAGCAGGCTACAGAGATCATGGCTCCCTGTCCCATCACTACAATAGGCACATAATTGCAGATAGTGCACCTTCACTATGTTCGCCACTGGATGCCTGCAGCAACTGTAGTGCCATTAAATGTGACCGCGAAAGGACATACTATGCCTTAAACACATGCCTTGTATGGACAGATGCCACTGACACCAGGAAATACCTGTAGCATGCTGTCAATGTAGGTGCAGGGTCAACCTGGTGTCCATTGCCAGTTCCCACCACATGAGGCCAGGACTGGTATATCTGATGATAACAATCTGTGTACACCACATGACCCAGACCCCCCCCAGGTACAGTTTCACATGTCACAGAACATGCATGTGGGATGTGTGCACATCCCAGACACCATCCATGTCATGGACTATAGAACACATACATGGCAAACCTTGCACAGCACTGGCCACACACAATAGTAACCCCCATCCTATATAGAAATGTAGCAACAGTCAGGTATGCCCCCCCCCAAATCCTATGTAGAAATGTAGTAACAGTCAGGTGTGCCCCCCAAATCCTATGTAGAACTGTAGTAACAGTCAGGTGTGCCCCCCATACCTATGTAGACATGTAGTGACACACAGGTGTGTGTCCCCCAAACCTATGTAGAAATGTAGTAACGTGTATGTGTAGGTATAATACCAGTGGAGCACAGATTACCTGAGCTGGCCAAGGTAGCAGGATAGATTGCAGCATGTGTACAATATGCAGGTCTGCGTGTGTTAGGTTGGTGTGTGTTGTATATTGTGTGAGACTGGTCAGTATGTATGCATAGTGAGGCTTATCCTGGTGGCCATTGCCCAGTACTGCTGATGACAGGGCCAAGTCCTCAAAACTAGAGTGCCAAACACAATGCTTCCCAGTATAAAACATTCTAGTAGGAAGCCATTGTAAATGTTTGGAAGTAATATGTGCCACCATCTGAAAGATGGACATGGCATGACTGTCGGGCCAGATATACAAGCAGTAAACAGGGGGAAGTACCCCAGACAGACAGTGTATAATGTGTAACTGTTAAATGGGCACACCCTTGGAATTGTACATACAGGTTTGCAGAAAATTATCTGGGCTTGTAGTAGGGAATAGCGATGTCATCTGGGCAAACACTAGCAGACCACAAAGATCATAGGAATGATGCATTGAGAAACAGCTGATGTCCCTGCACAAGCCAGCATAAGTGGAATGCCCCATGCATATCTGTGAGTCAGATGCAAGTAGTGTCTGTAGCACACATGCACTCAGCTCACCCAACCACTGCCCACAGGTACCTCTCCGGTCTTATCCCTGCTGTTGGGAATGAGTACAATATGACCCCACCTATGTATGGTAATATCGAATGAATGCAGCATGCAGACCAGGTGTCCCATGCAGGTGTGCCCCTAGCTGTAAGCAGCACCCTGCCAGCATCCACACCACTGGATCAATGCTGACAGAAAGGATTGGCATGAACACCTTGCACACCTACCCTGTCACCCCAGGGGAATATACTGTATTGCAGTCTGGGACTGTAGGAGTGACAGAATGCAACAGCCTGCTACAGCTGGCATGCATCACTACCAAATGGCCTACAGTCCTCTGCAAAAGGCTTGTGTCTCACCCATACTGCCAATGAGTGTTATGTCATGGACTCCCACATAACAATATAACACACTCCAAAGAACCCATATACAAGGCCATGTGGACAAACCACAGTAGCATGTCCACCATGTCCTACTGCATGAACTGTGGACCAACACAAAAATACTGATGTGATGAGGTGAAAACTATAGAGAAAGTATCAGGGAATGTTCGCATAATGTATGGAAGAGGATAGAATAATAGAGGTGGGGGAGTGGGAGCATGGGCAGCATGGAGTGTGTGAAGTCCAAAACACAGCCATGTGAACATACTATCCCTGGATGCAAACAAAAGAATGGGTGGCTACAAACCTGCTTGTAAACCACAATCTGTACAGGTAATGTCCTGACTTATGACCCCTGCCTTTGGGTAACATGTGTGAATCTGTACAGCTGTGAGGTATCGCCACAGCAAGATAAGGCCATACTGTCACGTCAATGGATGTACAAGTACGGGATCCTCTGCCACCACTATACCAATGTGTTGAACCAGTTGCACAGACCCAGCAGCAAGTGTCTGCAGCTCACCCTCCAGAATGGCATGAGTTTGCAAGAATATGTAAGCGCTTGACCACAATACTGGATACAGCTGCATTCACCCTGTGTTCCCCAGGACATCACTGCAAGCAAATATGTCTACCTGACTGTACTTGATGACATAAAACACCACAGTGAATAACAGTATGCACATCTAAATATCTGTGCTCATACCAGGACCATGCAGCAGAAACAGCAAAGACACAATTTCCTACAGTAACCCACTATCCTTTGTCCATTTTGACCCCATATTGTCAACTGATGTACAGATATCCTGCAGAAACAGTTCGCTAGGTAGGTGTAGAACACAAAAGTTTGCACTGGAGTACAATCTACCTGGAATGGACTCACACATTCAATACACAAGGTCATACTGGGCATGTTCCTATACTTAGAGAAATGAAGGCAGTGTCAGACAACAAAATACTGAAAGTTCATACTGGCATGCTCACACACTTAAAGAAATGAAGCCCATGTCCGTCAACAACAGTGGACCATACATATCTGGCAGTTTCAGATGTTAGAGCATACACTCCTCAGTATGCACCAGTCATGCTTTTCATACACATTGGATATGAATACACACATATATCCAAGGGCAACACACTATAAAAGGCCAAAATTACACATACATAGATGTGTGGAAGATTGTGACAGTGACAAAGAGCCTTTCATCATGAGGTCTGTTCCACCCAGCACACAGCCAAATGGCTACAACCACATGATGTGTAAATGTCACTCACCATAGATATTTGCCTCTGGAATCCGTCAGCATTATAGACTCTGTGGTGCTAGTGCAAACTGTGCAACATAACTGTACAAGGCAGTAGTCATCTAGCAGTTGTATACACGTACCTGTGGAATATAAACCTGTGTGTTCCTGGGTGTGATGGGTCTACTTCTAGATGAATGGGTTATGGCCTATGCACACACACTGCCCTCCCCATTGCCCTACTATGGCAATCTTGCTGATGTCATTCACTTTGAAATACACCCTTGGGGAAAGAGTAGCCCAGTAATCTCTGTGGCATGTCCTATAACTTTGTAATGATGTAATGTGATAAACTAGTTAGGTAGGAGTTCTAATCCCAGAAGTGGCAACTATGTGTGTTTGTCTGTGTAGGCATCAATGCTTTTTAGGCTAGTCACACTCACTACAATTTCAAATGTCCTACTTTGGCATGCCTGCTGATGTCATTCACTTTGAAATACACCTTTGGGGAAGGAGCAGCCCAGTAATTTCTGTGGTGCATCCTATAACTGAGTAATGCTGTAGTGTGATAAACTAGTTAGGCAGGACTTCTATTCACAGACATGGCAAGTGTGGATGTTTGTGTTTGTTTGTCTGTGTAGGGAGGAATGCTTTTGAGGCCATGCACATTCACTACAACCTCCACTGCCCTACTTTGGCAAGCCTGTTGATGTCATTCATTTTGAAATACACCTTTAGGGAAGTAGTAGCCCAGTAATCTCACTGGTGCATCCTATAACAGCGTAATGCTGTAGTGTGATATATTAGTTCGGTACGGGTTCTATTTCCAGACATGGCAAATGTAGATGTCTGTGTGCATTGGTTTGTCTGTGTAGGGCACAATGCTTTTGAGGCCATTCACAGTTAATACAACCTTCATTGCCCTACTTTGGCAGATCTGCTGATGTCATTCATTTTGAAATACACCTTTGGGGAAAGAGTAACCCAATAATCTCTGTGGCACATGCTATAACTGCGTAATGCTGTAGTGTAATGTACTACTTAGGTAGGAGTTCCCATCCCAGACATGGCAAGTGTGAGACTTGGTGTGTGTGTGTATGTTTGTCATTCGTATCCTGTGTGGAGGTGACTGTGAGTGTGTAACAACTGGATTCATTGTGGCACGGGTTTTGCAAATTTCTTGTATGGTGGGCCTATTATATGTCACAATGTCCACCTTACAAGGATAACAGATGTCAAACAGCAGAGGAGCGATAGGTTTTCAATCCATACCCCTACATGTGACATCATGGCCTGGCGAACAAAGTAGGCAACCCTTGTATTACCCAGAGAACACTCTCAACCCATGTCTCATACACAAACACACTCACCTAGGCAACAACCCCTTTGTTGGTAGTACCCTGCATATTGCCCACAGATAATAACCATTGTGTGATTGCAGTGGACTACAGAGAACATGACAGCCTTCCCATCACTACAATAGGCACACAATTGCAGATAGTGCACCTTCACTATGTTCTCCACTGGACGCCTGCAGCAACTGTAGTGCCATTAAATGTGACCCACAAAGGACAGACCATGCCTTAAACACATGCCCTGTATGGACAGATGCCACTGTCACCAGGGAATACCTGTAGCATGCTGTCAATGTAGGTGCAGGGTCAACCTGGTGTCCATTGCCAGTTCCCACCACATGAGACCAGGACTGGTACATTTGATGATAACAATATGTGCACACTACATGACCCAGACACCCCAGGTACAGTTTCACATGTCACAGAACATGCATGTGGGATGTGTGCACATCCCAGACACCATCCACGTCATGGACTATAGAACACATACATGGCAAACATTGCACAGCACTGGCCACACACAATAGTAACCCAGATGACTGGATGGTGAATAAAATAACTACCTGTGTGGGCCAATCCAGACACTACACCCCTGACCACACTGCAGACCATTGTCATGTGGCCTGATGCCAAGGTATACCCTTCACCTAGCCTTGTACAGCCTTCTGACACAGTCGATCACTACAAACCTGTGAAGCAATGCACCCATGCATGTCAGTACTGGCACCCTGTGTCTGTGTGTGTGCAGTATAATGATTTCAACCCCATTCACAATCACTACAACTCCCATTGGCCTACTGAAGCATGCCATCTGATATCAGACACCATCATATACCCTTTTCCCATATATCATCCGAATAACCCCTGTGGTGCATGTGATACCACTGTATTACTGTATTGTGGCAGACTAGCTAGTTAGGAAGTCTAATCCTGACCCTGCTAACTGTGTTAATGTGTGTGTGAGTCCCTGAGAGAGTGTGGCTGTGTCAACATTGACACCTGTTTATGTGGACAGGCACTTGTACTACACCTACCTTATTGTTTCTATAACATTGATGCTAGATGTGACTCACCATCAGATATACCTTTGGACAGGTCACCAACAGGTAAGCTATGTGGCGCAAGCAATAACTGCCTAGGCATGTGATAGCAATACATAGTCAGTCAGGGGTTTGAAACCCTATACTGGTAAGTGAGTGACACAAAAATCTAAGGTTTTACTCTCCCACACCCTCCCTCACTTACTTTGTCTCTGTCTGTCTCTCTCACTCCCTCTCTGGTGGATGTAGAGAAGTACACCTGCTTTGCTTAGGCAACAACTTGTGTTTTGTAAGTGATGCTCATGATCAGCTGATGGCCACTACATGAAATGCAGTTCCCCTCTAGCTGATTGCATGTGGAACAGCTGTGGTAACATTCTCATAGCCAATTGCATGGAAACACACTGCAATATCTAGGAATATCATCTGGGTGTTGGGCCTTTTCATTCACTGTGAGTAGGATCTCATGTTGGTGTTTGGCAAACAGTATCACTGATGGTATTTGGATTTACCTCTAACAACATACACTGTAGAAAAAGGCCAACAAACAGGAGGGGGATGTGCCAGACATGACTACAGAATGTAAGTGTTGCTCTTCTGCATTAGGAGTAATGTTTATTTAACAGGGTGTGTGTGGATATGGCTGGTCTACATGATTTAATACCTGTCATGACAGTGTTATGTGTTTGAGGAAGCTCCTACCTGTAGGGTTATCTGCAGACTGGGCAGTGTTTGGAGTCTTATGTTTCTTGTGTTACTCACAGATCACCTATCTTAGAACTGCAGAAGCATAGTCTGGGGATTGCAGTCAGTACATGGTGACAGCCACGAGACTTACTGACTTCATATCCCTCATAGGACATATGTCAGAACAAACCCTGTTACGACAGTAAATGTATGAGGGTATCACAGCAACATGCCAATATTGGCACACTGTTTGTGGCCCCAGCCACAATTCTGTCAACCTTTGTACATATGTCATGCAATAAGAGGTGCATATGTTCTGTAAACCATTATTTATTGACATCATAACTAATAACCCAGTCAGATATCAGACTGCTAGACATGTTATGTATAGTAGGGGTTATTTCTGAGGACATAACTTGGAGGTTCTGGAGTTGTGTGTAGAGTACTGTGGTCTGTATACTTATGGTGATTGTCGACAGTATGTGTATTGTGCATATGTACCTTGGCCTGTGCACAGACTGTGGTAGATGCCATTGTTCTTGATCCTGTTCTATCTGATGTTACATGCTGCTCCAGTGTATGGTACCCTATCGGCTCACATGTCTGTAGGGCCAAACACACATGTGTCCCATACTACAGACAAGCATCAGAGCACACTGTGTCGTGACCCAGTTTATGTAGGGTTAGTGTGTGAGTCACACATATGAGGATGGTGTTTATCAGACAGTACATATAGTGTCATATTAAGCTTGCGTACCATATGTGTCTGTAGCTGTGTTCACATTGATTGTGGGTATGCACTTTCTCTCAGTTGTCTGTTACTCTGTGCTGTGACATGTATGTAGAGCCTGCTATATTTGCAAGTTCATGTGTATTCCCCCATACAAAATGTAGTCCAGTGTTGTGGAAGTCTGCCTGTAGTTGCACAGTGCTTTGTTACAAGCCTAGCAGCTTAGTGTAATTACCCAGTGTGCTTTATGTCCAGATATTTGCAAGACATACTGCTGCCAGGCCACCATAACTGTTGTGTATTTCTGACAAAGCAGTGGGATTCTGTACAGATGTATGTCACTAGCTACTGGGTAGTATGTGGCCATGTGACCTCTGCACCACCAGGTATTATGTGTCAGGACAGACTGGCATGTGTGAATGCATAAACTGCGTGGGGCATATGTAGTCCAGTATTTACATACTATACCCATGTACATGGATGTTAACATCCACATTGTTAGGCATGGTCCATATGTCTTGCAAGAAGGTGATCTGTGTACACCTCTGGACTGACCAGAGAGTGCCAGACTGTCCACATATATTGGTCATATCTGTGCTGTAGTCCACAGGATCATTACTGTGCTAGCAGTGATACTGCACTATGATGTCCTTAGGGTGTCTGTCAGTAACCAATGGTGTACATGTCAAAAGCAGATGTGACCTCCCACATGAAATATGTCTGTTAAGACAACCCCTGCTACAGTAGCAACAGTCTACATATATACCTGCAATACATACATCACATCCTCTTGCACTAAGAGGTTGGGGCTACTGGTGCTGAGGTAAGACTCCACTCCATGGTTTGGACATATGGTAAAAATATATGTATATAGATATATATATCTATCTATCCATATATCTATATAGATATATAGATATATATCTACATACATATATGGATATATATATATATATATATATATATATATATATATATATATATATATATATATATATATATATATATATATATACAAACTCAAATATATACATTTACGCAGCTATATATGTCTACACATATATAGATATATATGCACATATAGTTATGGATATCTACATATATATCAACATAAATAGGTATGTCTGTACATATAGGATGTGCATACACACACACACACCTATAAATGGCTATATATATGATGCAGATGTGTAGAAATACAAATATATGAATATATATATGTATGTACATGTAGGCATATATCTACATATGTATATGTATATATCCATATCCTTGTCATGTGTAAACATTATGGTTGTGTATACCTTCCCAGATGTATCACACTGTATCTATCTGATATGCGTATATTTAGATATAACAACATATGTGATGCAACAGTAATATCACTAACAAGCACTACTTAATTGTGGAAGTCACAGCAATTGTTCAATACTATTCAATATATTGGAAAAACAACAACTGTCTTTACATCTGTTATGTTGTAGTGGTTAACTGTTGTGACTGTAGTGTACAGGGTCCTGGGTTCAAGACCTGCAAGGGCTGTTTATTTTGTTGATGGGCAGAACAAGCGCTGTTGGATACAGAGTGGTTAAGGCCATTTTGAGCAGCTTTAAGTGCATTTGTGTGGGTTTGCGTGAAGCTAAGCGGTGCTTATGTATGGTTAAATGTACGGGCACTTACATTACTTAGGCTTTGCTTACCAGTGCACAAATGTGCTCAGCTGTTATAATGCAGCAATGCTGACACCTGCAAAGCATGGCTCAATCCTGGTAACCAGTGCTCACATCCTAGTCTGATAACATAGCAGGGTAATGACATCTGTAATAAGTGTATGCAATGCCATGTACAAAACATGTGTCTATGTGCCATCATTACAGTAGCAAGGGGTGTCAGTGTCATGTCTGGGACACTCAAGTATATAAGACCTGTACATCACTCTTATCTATGTGAATGTGTTACATACAAGGGTAGTAACCCAGGTATGATGCCGTCACACTGGAATGTAGTGTACCATGCCATTACTACTGTTGACAGTGCTTTCCCAGGCAAGAGTAGATTTCTAAATGTAGTACTGGTAACAAGCACCACTGCAGGCATAGCTGGACTCTGAGGCCTCACTGTCATGTTCCTGGTATGTGAGCTGTGTCACAGTATATATCCCCTACTAGATAATGATCTGACATGTGGAAAGTAACTGTAAACTACTGTCTGTACAGTACATGTCATTGAGGGCTTCCAACTTGTAGTAATGGCATACATATTGTTGTCAGACGTCTGTATGTCGACACATTCATCCCACTGCATAGCTAGTTGCCAAGATTATGTCTATCAGTCCCTGTACAGATGTGCAGATGGCAGGTATCCAGCTTGGATATGTACAGGCAACCTATGTTTGACTGACACTGACATTTCTGCCCAGCTGTGTTATAACTGGCACAGATAGGACACAACACCCTGTATGCACAACATGCCGTGGGTACCTCCACTACACTACGACAGTCAACAGAACATGCTTCCGGACAGGTCTCCATCACAGACACTAACCATGTATTGTAGTACATGTTGCATACATGTCAACTGGATCACCTCAGTGGCCATTTGCAAGAAGCACCCAAAGGATTGGCTGATGCATGTCACCCTCACCCTGAGGGTCACCGCCGTGGTGTCTGTTGATAGATTGCCTGCTGGCACATGGCAATTGGCATGATACCACTGTACACACATCCCCTACACTTCCCTTTTCTGCATGGACAATAGCCATGTACACACCTATGACCACCTGCAGCGATGCACCCCAGTACTGACAAATGTGTACATGTGCATTACTGAGGATATCAGTGTCTGTGTGTTGGTACACCTGTAGTTGGGAATACCATGAGGGCCTTCACACCCACTGCAACACCCATTGCCATAGTAAGATGTAGCTGCTGCTGAACTAGTCATTACATGTACCTGTTATGCTCGTCTCCCTAATGGCTATATTAGTCTTGCACTACCAGCACAACAGTGTTGTACAAATGGGTTGATAGGTATGGGATACCCACTGAGTTCTGGTAAGTGTGGGTATGTGTGCATGTTTGTATATCTTTAGGGTACAGCAATTCGAGGCCACAGAATCCTATTACAATATGGATTGCCACACAGTAGTATGGATAGTGATGTTGCTGCCCATAGGTGAGGCATGACAATGCATCACCCTATTATGCCTGCAGCATGGGCATTAGATGCATATCCCTATAGTACCACTGTTGGGATGGACAATAGGTTGTATCGCAGTCATGGGTAATGTACGATGGTGGGTATGTCAGAGTGTCATCATGGGTTCCAGTGTGTACAATATCCACTGTGGGGTGTGAGTGCTGTGTACACTGTCTTATGGTACCCCTGGTACATGTCCCATGCACCACTGTATAGTGACCACTGTCACCATCAACCATACAGGTAACTGATACCACAATCCAGCCCAGTTATGCATGTGCTGTTTGCAGCCTACCTGTGACACATTAGTTAGATAGCACCGATAGGCGCAGGTCTCTCGGATATGTGTCTGCCTGTTATGTGTCTTTTAATGTGTATATGATGGTATATCACACTATGTATTGTCCATATACAACCATTACATCCCCCATTTACCATACTGTACATGTCTGGGGATGTTCTGCATGTAACATGTAACCTGGAACACACCTCACCCATAACGCTGTGTGGTGTGTGCAATGAAAGCCGGACACATCAGTAGCACTACATACCTAGGTAGGGGTCTAGTCCCAGTGTTGCCAAGTAAGAGTGTGCATGTATGTAGATGGATCTACATCAGATTGCTGATTATACATAGGTTCATAGGTTCATACTAGGCTATCTGCCCTAGGGCATTTATAAGCCTAGCCAGAGTGTGTTTGGCTTTCGCCACCCATTTTAAATTAATTTTGCTATGCCCTTTTTCGAGGTTAGTATACTGTGCCTCTGTCTAACAGTGACACAGAAGTGATACCCGGGGTAAACCTACAATCTCCCATCCACTCATCAAGATTCCTCTTGAAGAGAGTCAATGAGGGACTCTGCCTAACCTGGACTGGGATTTTATTCCAGAGCGAAGGGAGCCTCTGGGTTATGAATCTGTCCCTCCAGCATGTCCTATTTATTTCAGTGCTGAGGTTCAAGTCTCTCGAGCACGTAAAAATCATTCTGAAGAAGTCTGTGACGAAAGCGGAGAATAAATTCGGAATACGCTATTTGTTTGTCTTCCATATTCAATTTTTGCTGCTTCCACTGGTGTTTTTCTTGTTGGTTTTGACGTTTTTTTGAGCACTCCAGTTGTTCTCTCGAGCACGTAGCTCGATGGGATTTGGATTTTCTGAGGTGCAGCGTGTCCATTAATTCCGGGTTGGACATGGCTTTATATGTCAGGCACAGATCGCCTCTGAGCAGGCAGTATGCCACTGAGTAGAGCTGGAGATTCTTTAACCGGGCAGCATATGGCATCTGTTTGAGCCCTTTGATCCTCTTGGTGAGGTACTTTTGGGGTCTTTCCAATTGCTGCAGGTGTCTGGTAAGGTACATCCCAAAAGGGGCATTGTACTCAATTATGGGCCTGATGAGGGATGAGTAAAGAGGCACGATGACCTCCCCTGATCTAGATGTGAATCCTTTCATGATTAGGTGGGCTATATAAAATGTTTTTCTAACCAGTTTGGCCACATGGTTGTCAAATGAGAGATTGCTATCAACTTGGGTCCCCAGGTCCCTAATTACTTCTTCTGTACTTAATGGATTACCACCTATGTGGTAATTTGTGGGCACTTTGTTTTTGCCAAAGGGGATGACTATACACTTTTTGGCATTTAGCTTGAGGCCATGGCTCTGGCACCAGTTGTCTGTTTCTATGAGGCCCTTTTGGAGGATGCTTGTGTCAGCTGGAGAGTCGATTGTGGCACCCAGTTTGCAGTCATCTGTGATCTTGGTCAGCCACAGTCCTTCCGTGTTGGCCTGTACCTCCGAGAAATATATACCGAACAAGAGAGGTCCCAGGACTGAGCCTTGTGGGACGCCACTTGTAACTGGTTTGGAGTCTGACATGGCTCCAGCAATTCTAACCATGTGGGTTCTGTCCTTGAGCCAGTTTGCAACCCATCTAGTGACATAGGGGTTTATATTTAAGCCGGTGAGCTTATCTATAATGCCCGAGTGGGGTATTGTATCGAAGGCTTTTGCGAGGTCCAGGTAGGCTGTGTGAACCACCTTCCCCTCGTCAATGGCCTTGGTGACTGTTTCAAAGAAATCAACCAGGTTTAAGAGGCAGGATCTGCCCTTAACAAAGCCTAACTGGGTAGGATCCAGTGTCTGTAGGTCCCCAATATCTTTATTTATGAGGTCCATGATGATCCTTTCCATAGCTTTGCAGACCAAGTTAGTCAGGCTTATGGGGCGATAGTTTCCAGGATCCGTTGAGGCACCACCTTTGTGGAGAGGGACCACTGTTGCTGTACGCCACTCTTTGGGTACATATCCTGTAGTAAGGCTGAGATTGAACAGTAGTTTTACGTTTGGGTTTAGCTCTTCTTGGAGTTCATGTAGGATGCAGTCCGGGACACCGTCTGGTCCCATTGATGCTGTGTTTTTTGCTTTGGAGAGGACAGCTCTTACCTGAGCATCTGAGATGTCAGGGGGGGGCAGCACTCTGCTGGGATAGATATTTGCCCTTTTGGTGGGGGGTGGAGAAGTTTGCGCTAAACCTGTCAGCTAGGATATTGGCAATGTCTGTGGGTTCGGTGTATTTTTTGTCATTTTGGACTAATTCTGAGCATATCTGGGAATTCCCACCCAGGTTCCTAACATAACTAAAGAAAGCCTTGTGATTATCCTTAGTGTCCTGTGCAATTTTTCTCTCGAAGCTGGCTTTAGACAATTTTATGAGTGCCCGTAGTTTTTTGCTAATACTGATCAGAGATGCCTTCCCTTTTTGGGATTTTGCTCTATCATGTAGTAGCTTCCTTCTTCTATTGTATAGTTTGTTTATGGCTGTGGTCCACCAGACAGGACGTCTGCCTTTGGAGGATTGGGTCTTGGTTTTATTTGGTATTGCATGATCCATGCATTCCTGAAGGTGTTCATAGAATGCGTTTATAAAGGATTCTGCGGTCTGGGCCCGGGGGCTTTGAAGGATTCCACCTCGGTTTTGAGGAGTGTGAAATTTGCTTTAGAGAAGTTTTGCACTGTGGTTTTCAGGGCAGGGGGTGGATTCGCGATGTGAATATCCAGTGAGATTAGTTTATGGTCTGATCTTACCAGTGACGGATACACTTCTGGTCTGGCGGATAGAGTCCCCATGTTGGTGATGATCAGGTCCAGTATGTTTTCCCCTCTTGTGGGAGTGGTAACAAGTTGTTCCATAGCATTTGAGTTTATAAATTCTAGGAACCTTTGGGCTAGGGTGTTGGAGCTAGAGTAATGCTCCCAGTCTATGTTTGGGTAGTTGAAGTCACCCAATATAATGGTGTTTGGAGAGACCTTCATATTTTCCAGTGTTCTCAGGAAGGCCGAGTGGGGTTCCTGGGTTTGGGAGGGTGGTCTGTAGCAGGCTATAAACTGGAAGGCAGTTTTACCCACTGTTAGTTGCACAAAGATAGTCTCTGATGCTTCGTGCTGTGCCACCAACCTGGAGGTGTGGGTATCTTTGACGAATATTGATACTCCCCCTCCTTTTGTGGTTCGGTCCAAGTTTTGGGGCCGAAAAGCATGGTATGAGGTATAACCTGGTAGTGCTGGGGTGCTCTCAGGAGCCTTGAACCAGGTTTCTGTTACTGCACAGATATCGATGTTCTCCATGCTAAGGAGAGTTTCGAGTGCATGCATCTTGAGGTTTAGACTTCTGGCGTTGAGTAGCATTACTCTTAGTTTCTTATCCCTTGTCATACCTATGGAGGTGGGTTTGTCTTTTGAGCCTTGCATAAAAAAAGGCACTATGGGGGTAGCAAGAGCCTTTGCCAATATCCAAAAGCCCAGGGGTGACAGGTGCAAGCCGTCCCTAGCGAAGCATCGTGGCTTGTCGAGCATGTCATCCCAGGCTGACAGGCATTGGATCCCCTTTGAATGACACCAATACTTAAGCCAATTGTTGAAATTGATCATCTTGTCTTCATATTGTGGCATCATTCTTGGTGAGGGTAAGATGCTACTCAAGGTCAGGGTCATACCGGCCTGGGCTACATGCTCAGAGAGCTCCTCTATGTCTCTTTTCATGTAGTCCAGGGAGGTATGTCTCAGGTCATTCACACCAGCATGGACTATGACTGAGTCATATTTGTACTTGCCTTGGAGTGACCTGAGTGCTTGTGTTATGTAGCAGATTCTGGCTCCTGACAGGCAGCTAACAGTAACCTTCTCCTTGTTCAGCCTGGTGAGCGGGACGTCAGTCTGCCTGACGATAGAGTCACCTATTACAAGTGTATCAGGTGTGTTGTTTAGCCTTAAGGGCCGTGACTGTTCGGCACACTGGCTTTGTGAGCTATGTGTTGCACGTGTTTTGTTTTGGGGTAGCAGTTGCTTGGGTGTCTGCTTTGGAGGTCTCTGCTGCTTAGGCAGATTTTTATTTAGAGCCTCCAAGTATGTTTTTGTGTGTTTATGTGTTTGGTTTGCTGTCATGGTAGGTCTATGTGAGACTGCAATTGTAGTGAGTGTGGTTTCCTTCTCCTCCTGACTGGTTTCACCAGTACTGAGTTGAGAGAGCTTAGCCTCCAGTATGGCTATATGGTTGCATCTCTCACATGTGTTGGAATTTGTTGGGAGGAGGAGAGGGATGTCTGCGTACATGAGGCAGTTGTAACATTGCCTGAAGATTCCCAGATTCCCAGATTCACATGTACCAACAGGTCACCTGTCCATGTGGCACAGGCAGTAACTGTTATACAGACCTTTGATATGTGTTCAACTCTACCCAGGATATGTCGCAGCCATGGTGTCACCACAGTGCCATACCCCTTGTGGAATATGACTGAAGGCCATCCTCCTGCTGTCACATGTACACCTACAATACAAATGGATAACATTATGGAGACCACAATCACTCAGTGTTACTAACAGCTATAATGCATCATGGCTGAACAGCTACACTACCTGACATGTATGCATTAAACATTACTGCTGACAACGTTACACAGCAGTGCATTGGTACACTGTAGTACAGTCACCGTGTGCATCAGAACCATATTAGCCTGTCCCTACATTGATGTTATGGATGACTGGGATGTAGCACAGGTATCATCATATGCACAGGGTGTGTTTTTGTTTGCCAGAGACCAAGGGTGGGCCATACATTTGACACCATGTGTGTGGGTGAAGGGTGTAATTAACTGAAATGGGTCTGGTGATGTGGTGTGTGTAGGTATGGGGTTGTCCCAAGTGTGTCTGTTTAGTGTGTGAGTATGCATGCACACAGTTCTGCCATGTGGCTGCCCTATACAGGTGTTTCTTGGACAGCTGCAGACCATACCTGGCAGGTTGTGCAGTTCACTGCCTCCGGCCATGGACCCATGGACTGTGCCTGCCAGGGGTCCCATGGGCATGTCCAGGTACAGGCCTTGATGTACTACTCTCCCCTGATGATGACAGATGTCTGCTAGAACCAGGTCCCTCCTGCGACTGCACAGGGCCACCTGCACGTGGCCTGCTATGGTGTGGTGTGGACAGTGCCCCACCTGCAGTGTTGGGGCTGGTACTGCCACTATGGGAGCGCCTTGGTGTCCCAGCATGTCCATGTCAACCGCCAGCTGTTGGTGTTGCTGGCCTACATCCACGCGGCGGTCGCCCCACTCCCATCACATGTTCAAGCACAGACAAACTACGGTTGAAGAGGCCCACCATCTCACCTATCCATCTGCCATATCCTTGGTATAATCACAGAGGGCACCTGCAAGTTCATGGAAGTTGTTGCTTACAGATGAGAGAGCAGCCGTTTGCAGCCTCAGGCTCTGTCTGGTGTAAAGTTCCATACGTGCCTGCACCCCCATGACAGTCTGAAACATGGGCCTGGTGGTACCAGTTATGGCACTTCTGCCAGGGTCATGGTGACCAGCAGCCGTACCATGAGCACCCTGGAACATCTGCCTATGTGGTGCCCTGCTGGACATCTAGCTATGCTTGCTGTGACCACACACAATAGGTATAGATACCACATGCTCCTGTGCACTGCCATCAATCGCCAACTGTTCCTCTGCTATGGCCACTGGTGATGGGGTATGTATAGGCACTGTAACTGTGTGCGTGGTTGGGGTGGCTAACATGGGGATGTCAAATGATGGTGCAGTTTTGGCCTCTGACAAACCCGCCTGTGCCTCAACAGTCCTATCATTATCTTCGGTGTCTGTATGGACACCAACATCAGATTGCATGCAGAAGGGACCCTAACCCACCTCGCCACCTGTGAGGGAAAACAAGAAATTCACTGTAAGACCTGTACGGCATTGCATAACAGTACACACATACACACACACACACACACACACACACACACACACACACACACACACACACACACACACACACACACCCTGAAATTCCACCATAATACCTACCTGTCCCTGAGTTTACAGACAGTCCCACGTTTATTCATGTAAGTTCCCCATCCTGCATCACACTTGGTAACATACACTCATTAATAACAATCATTAACGTATCATTCTTCTAAATGCCTAGACAAGTGATCACAACACAAGACCTGTTACTCCATTAATTTCTTTTACATGGTCTCATTGCTGTAATCCAGTGTTCACCCTGGGTATGTCCAGACATCGTGAGCATGGCCTCCTTATGTTAGGGGCTATTACTTTCACTCCATAATGTCATGCACTGGAGTGTCATATGTAACTATTGCTCAGTACATGCCAGATCAGCTGGTAAATCATCTTATCATGTGGACAACAGTAATATATGGATACATTCCCTGTTGTTATCTAGTAATTCCCCAATGCATCTGTAGTGCTGCATACATGGGTAGTCATTCACCTTTCTGCTGATTGCAATATTAAGGGTATACCTGGTGTCTAGTTCCCTCCCAATGCATGCTCCATGCTACAGTCCTTATTATACTATCAGCTGTCCTATGATTACATATCAGACAAGTATTCCTGGTGTCTCATGTGTCAGTCTATGTCCATGTACTGCACTATTCCAAAGGTAAGTACTGCCATATGAACAACCCCACAATCACACGTGCATACATGGGCACCCACACAAACACACACATATGCACACAGACATCCTACATGCATCAACCCCCATCCACTCCACCAGATTGCACTTACAGACAAAATAGCCCCCCCCCCACACACACACACACACACACCTACAGGTGAGGCTGCACAAAGATAGTACACAAAGTCCTCCCATTACCCTTCTGTCAAAATGCATAACATATGGTACTCAACAGCATGCAGTGCAGCTATAGTCAATCCAGGCTAGCAACAGTATACATGTGTGTGATGCATGGGCCGTGTTAGTAGGTGATGCCCCTTCCCCTGGAAAACACTGCACCCATGTACACAGTATTGCTGTCCACCTGTTCTGCACCCTGCCATGTACTGTGCACCAAACCTCACAGGTGTACAAACCATTGCTGAATGTGTATTACTGTGTCAGTTATGTCTGCTCTAATGCTCACAGCCCCTATGTGTTTGTACGACACATACCTGGGATGATATGTGGACAGCTGTCATTTGTGAATGCCTGATGTCTGGTTTACAGATCTCAATATCAGTGGTGCATGTATGATACTATTATACTGACAAACGTCAAACCTTACCGTGGCTATGGGGAGTGTACACACACTTATATATATGACGCACTCTTCCTTGATATGCCATGGGACCACATCACCGCAAATATTAACATTACATGAGCCTGATATGCAAAAACTCAAAGAGCCGTAACCAGTGACACAGAAAGTATTAAAACTTTACTTTACTGAAATAAAACACAAATCCAAGTGACTTAAGCGCTTTTCGTCAGGTCTAATACCTGACTTCTTCAGAGTCTCTCTCATTATGGCAACATTTACATTTATATATTAATTACATAATTGAATAATTAGAAAAATACAAATTTATAAAATGAGAACCTGCTTTACATCATTGACGTTGAATTTAAAAGATAAGTTTCCAAACTCAAATGTAGGTGGTAATTTTACATATAGACATAAATAGTATATATATTTATAGTATACATGACAAAATGGGTTCACAAATCCTAATATATTAAATAAAATAAAAATAGTAAAATAATAAAGTAAAAATAATTGTAAACCTTCAAGTCCAAGCATGTTAAGAATTCTACACAGTTGTAATAATGCAACAAACTGTCCTTCACCTTTGTAAACTTCTCAGTTTCAGCAAACTAGAGATTGAACAAGTGTCATTTAAACCTGGATAGCAGTATGCATACAACCTCACCTGCCAGCGTAATTCAGCTTCCTCTAACTGTAGGGGTCTTGGGCCACCCCTCTGATTAAGTGGGATGTGATCTATAGCAGTAAATTTAAAATTGTGGTTTGAATTTATAACAGTGTGTTTTGCTAGAGCGTTTTCCATTTTTGATGTTTTAATAGCGTATAAATGTTCATATATACGCTCTCTCATTCTTCTAATGGTTTTCCCAATATAGAATACTGAGCATTGTTTACATCTAGCTAAGTAAACCACGTAGCAAGAATTACAATTTAGTTTAGAGTCTATTCTGTATGTATGATTATTTATACAGAATTGTGCACCCTCCTCAACATGCTTGCAAAAGTTGCAATTCTGACATTTATGCATACCTACATTCGCCTTATAGTGTGTTTCCTTAAATTCCAACATGTTTTTTAAGTTCTTTCCTTTCTTATATACTATCTTGGGGTAAGAACCTATTTTCTCATAAATGTCAGGGTACGCTCTAAACAATTCCCAATTCCTGAATATAATGTCTGTACATAATCCACTACCTTTACTAAATGTTGTAATAAAGGTTGGTTTACGGGTCTCATCAGTCATTGTTACAAATGGTAAAGTTGGATTTACTGATGTATCATGCATGTCTGTCACACCAAAATCATCAATCAAGTTGGTCCATGAATTGGTTAGAGAACCCATAGCAATGTTACTTGCGTTGTTGATAGTACTAGGCAGTAATGGAGAGTAGATGCGTTGGCATCTTTTATCAGTGACCTCTTGTATTAATTCATCCAACAGGTCAATTGGATATCCACGGGCAAGAAACATATTTTTTAAGGTTAAACATTCAGTGTGGAAGTCACTGTCCAGCGAAACCATTCTAGCAGCACGGACCAGCTCTCCTTTGACAACTGATCTTTTTTGAAAAAATGGGTGACAGCTGGTAAAGTGTAAGAAAGTGTTTGAATATGTTTCTTTCCGGTGGATTTTGGCAGTGTAACAATGAAGTGTTAGGTCCTTACATAACTTAACATCCAAGTAGGCAATGTTCTCAGTTGAGAATGTATGTGTAAACTGTAAGAAGGTGGTACATTGATTGAAATACTGGACCATCCTTTTTACCTCACTCTCACCTGCCTTCACAAGTACAAAGATGTCATCCAAAAACCTAGTGTATAGTACAAAGGATTCAATGTGTGGGTTTAACTGTGAGAAAACATAATGGGACTCCCAATAGGCCATAACCAAATTTGCTATGCTTCCACCACATGGGGATCCCATAGCTACACCCACTTTTTGTTTGTAAAATGCGTTCCCGAAGATGAAAAAGTTGTACGACAGAATCAAGTCCCCTAACAGGGTGACTAGATAAATTTCCCTGTCTGGTGCATCATGCTTTTTCATCATATAGGAAACCCACTCCAACGCTATGTCTTGAGGTATACTACTGTACAAGTCCTTGACATCTATTGTTACAAAATTTGCCTCAGTGTCAAATTCAGTTGCTCTCACTGCGTCTGGAAATGACCAAGAGTCCTTAGAAATATGATGTTCCATAAGGACATATTTCTGTAGGATGTTGTCAATTAATTTTGCACATGTGTAGGTAGGGGTACCTCTACTATCCACTAAAAGTCTAAGTGGTGGGTTGTCTATACTTTTGTGTATTTTTGGGATACCAAAGACACATGCATACCTGGGATAAGGTGTAACTAGGTATGCATGTGTCTTAGAATCAATTCTACTCTCTATCAGTAAATCCTCAAAGGTGTCCTTAATTAGTTTATAAGCTCCATTAACCTCTGACCTTGAACTAGGGTCATATCTATCAGAATTCAATACATCATACATTCGCTTCTCATAGTCATCCGTAGTAAACACTACCAATCCACCCCCTTTGTCCGGTTTACAAAAATGCAAGTTTTGAGTGCCAAGGAATTGTATAAACTCCATATCCTCCTTAGAAGTATTATTACTACCATACTTGTGTGGTTTACCCAAGTTTAGATGTCTCAAATCAAGTTCACAACACTTTTCAAATATTTCCAAGACAGGGTGGAGTGGAGGGTTGAAGGTGCTTGGTATATACAATCTGTTTGAACCAGTCGTGTCCAACGAGTCTCCTATTAATACTTTAAAATTTAATTTTCTAACAAAGAGTTTAACATCCAGTATTCTGTTAACAGTGTTAATAGACTTAGTTGGTACAAAACTAAACCCCTTGGCCAGTAATTCCACCATACTGGTATCAAACTTAACATCACTAAAATTGTATAAGTTAAAGTCACCTAATTCGTTTTTGACTATTTCTAATAAGGGTGAAGTTACAGTTGTATTACTCAATGACACCAAGGGATTGTCGTTAGTCGATCCTACACCAGACCCATCAATATCACCCAGTTCGGTACACAAATCTGGGACTAGGTGATCAATAAGTGAAGATTCGTCAGGACATTGTACGTCATCACACAAGTTAAAGTCTACTTGTTGTTTGTCCATCTCTGTCCAAATTTGTTTTGGTAATTGTTCTTCTTTCTTGGTCTTGCACCTAAAAAAGAAAACCTTTCAGATGCATTATTATTAGTGTAACCACCCACCCGGTGGTTATTCCCACTTCTTAGTCTTTGGCTCCATGGTGTACTGGTTGCCTCACCAAAATTGTCCAAGTTACCTACTCGCTCCGTATTGTCAGACCCTCTGTTTAATCCGTGCATATGCTGTGTGTTGTCAGTTTGTGATATAACAGATCCTAGTTGGTCATTTGATGTTTCATTTAAACCAAAGTTAAACAAGCCTTTCTTCCAAGTCTGCCCACTGGGTGGTTTAGGGTAAGCCATCCCTGTCCTGTAGTCATGGCTGTCCCTGTTAAGTTTTTTAATTTTCTGAAGGTTAAGTTTGGCCAAGTGTTCATCTGTACTTACGAATATTCGATCATATTCGTACTTATATCTGTTGAACTGTATGTCAACAGATATAGATCTGTCCAACTCAGTCATATGTTGACTTAGCTCAGCAATCCAAGTGTTATAATGTTTCACAAATAACGCTATTAATTCTAAGCCTTGATTATCAAACAAATTAACTAACTCCTTATGGAAAATCGAGCCACCTTCCAACCCAGTAGGGTAAGGAAAGCGTCTCAAACCTTTAGGGACGATTCTCCGTGCCAAGCATTCGTTGAAATAAGCCACTTCTAGTTGTAACTTTTTATATTTCAACAGACAAGCATCAAAAAGTTTTAATTTAGATGTAATATTATCCTTGTCATTGACATTATCGTTACTACTAACACAGTCATGACAGTTAGAGCGCACAGGGCTTGAAACCTCTGCCAAACAAAAATGGCTTTTAAGCCAGGGTGGCGATTTATCAGAAACTTTTTTATTGTTATTATTATTATTACCTTCATTTGTTTCAGCAAGTCCCATAGTTGAAATCAATGGTTGTGCAGTACCAATTGGTGCATGTAAAACTTGAGTCGTACCCGTTTTATCCGATTCCATCCCAAAAGTGGTTAAGTTTCCGTTAATCGAAAAAATGTTGTTTCCTGAAGATACTCCATTTGGGTTTGCAGGTACACATGCTCCATTTAAGTTTACCGATACAAATGAAGGGCTTTCCATGTTAATGTGATGCTGAAGTTTATTCAAGACATTTCCGTCTGTTGTCAACGAATGTTGAATAACATTTCCGTTTTGCTGATTTAGAGTGCCATTAACTATATGCGGTGTACTCTCACTGGTAGGGTTCGATGTGTCAACCTGGATAACCATTTCGTGGTTCTGGTTCCGCTTCTGATTCGTATCCATTTTATAGTTGTTAAATGTGGTTAATTGAAGCATCAAGGAGTCGATAGTCTTAGAGTAAGTTTCTCGGAATTCACGGTTTCTAACATTCTCCGAGTCAATACCATCTAGTCTTGAGTGCAGGTTCTCAAGTTTCTTGTTTATAGTTTCCAACAAATTGCCGACGACCAGGTGTGCTTCCACATCCAATAAGTCCTCGGCCAAGGTATTAGGTGTACTAAGTTTAAAAACTGCCGGTGTATCATCCGGCTGAAAAGAGTCAGTGTCACTGGATTTACGGAATGCCATAATCAACCGCAAAGAAAACGAAAAGGCAAACAGTTCCAACAGCAAAAACTCAAAGAGCCGTAACCAGTGACACAGAAAGTATTAAAACTTTACTTTACTGAAATAAAACACACAAATAACAGAAACTTAACCACTTTTGGGATGGAATTGGATAAAACGGGTACGACTCAAGTTTTACATGCACCAATTGGTACTGCACAACCATTGATTTCAACTACGGGACTTGCTGAAACAAATGAAGGTAATAATAATAATAACAATAAAAAAGTTTCTGATAAATCGCCACCCTGGCTTAAAAGCCATTTTTGTTTGGCAGAGGTTTCAAGCCCTGTGCGCTCTAACTGTCATGACTGTGTTAGTAGTAACGATAATGTCAACGACAAGGATAATATTACATCTAAATTAAAACTTTTTGATGCTTGTCTGTTGAAATATAAAAAGTTACAACTAGAAGTGGCTTATTTCAATGAATGCTTGGCACGGAGAATCGTCCCTAAAGGTTTGAGACGCTTTCCTTACCCTACTGGTTTGGAAGGTGGCTCGATTTTCCATAAGGAGTTAGTTAATTTGTTTGATAATCAAGGCTTAGAATTAATAGCGTTATTTGTGAAACATTATAACACTTGGATTGCTGAGCTAAGTCAACATATGACTGAGTTGGACAGATCTATATCTGTTGACATACAGTTCAACAGATATAAGTACGAATATGATCGAATATTCGTAAGTATAGACGAACACTTGGCCAAACTTAACCTTCAGAAAATTAAAAAACTTAACAGGGACAGCCATGACTACAGGACAGGGATGGCTTACCCTAAACCACAGAGTGGGCAGACTTGGAAGAAAGGCTTGTTTAACTTTGGTTTAAATGAAACATCAAATGACCAACTAGGATCTGTTATATCACAAACTGACACTGACAACACACAGCATATGCACGGATTAAACAGAGGGTCTGACAACACGGAGCGAGTAGGTAACTTGGACAATTTTGGTGAGGCAACCAGTACACCATGGAGCCAAAGACTAAGAAGTGGGAATAACCACCGGGTGGGTGGTTACACTAATAATAACGCATCTGAAAGGTTTTCTTTTTTAGGTGCAAGACCAAAAAACAAGAACAATTACCAAAACAAATTTGGACAGAGATGGACAAACAACAAGTAGACTTTAACTTGTGTGATGACGTACAATGTCCTGACGAATCTTCACTTATTGATCACCTAGTCCCAGATTTGTGTACCGAACTGGGTGATATCGATGGGTCTGGTGTAGGATCGACTAACGACAATCCCTTGGTGTCATTGAGTAATACAACTGTAACTTCACCCTTATTAGAAATAGTCAAAAATTAGGTGACTTTAACTTATACAATTTTAGTGATGTTAAGTTTGATACCAGTATGGTGGAATTACTGGCCAAGGGGTTTAGTTTTGTACCAACTAAGTCTATTAACACTGTTAACACAATACTGGATGTAAAACTCTTTGTTAGAAAATTAAATTTTAAAGTATTAATAGGAGACTCGTTGGACACGACTGGTTCAAACAGATTGTATATACCAAGCACCTTCAACCCTCCACTCCACCCTGTCTTGGAAATATTTGAAAAGTGTTGTGAACTTGATTTGAGACATCTAAGCTTGGGTAAACCACACAAGTATGGTAGTAATAATACTTCTAAGGAGGATATGGAGTTTATACAATTCCTTGGCACTCAAAACTTGCGTTTTTGTAAACCGGACAAGGGGGGTGGATTGGTAGTGTTTACTACGGATGACTATGAGAAGCGAATGTATGATGTATTGAATTCTGATAGATATGACCCTAGTTCTAGGTCAGAGGTTAATGGAGCTTATAAACTAATTAAGGACACCATTGAGGATTTACTGATAGAGAGTAGAATTGATTCTAAGACACATGCATACCTAGTTACATCTTATCCCAGGTATGCATGTGTCTTTGGTATCCTGAAAATACACAAAAGTATAGACAACCCACCACTTAGACTTTTAGTGGATAGTAGAGGTACCCCTACCTACACATGTGCAAAATTAATTGACAACATCCTACAGAAATATGTCCTTATGGAACATCATATTTCTAAGGACTCTTGGTCATTTCTAGACACAGTGAGAGCAACTGAATTTGACACTGAGCAAATTTTGTAACAATAGATGTCAAGGACTTGTACAGTAGTATACCTCAAGACATAGCGTTGGAGTGGGTTTCCTATATGATGAAAAAGCATGATGCACCAGACAGGGAAATTTATCTAGTCACCCTGTTAGGGGACTTGATTCTGTCGTACAACTTTTTCATCTTCGGGAACGCATTTTACAAACAAAAAGTGGGTGTAGCTATGGGATCCCCATGTGGTGGAAGCATAGCAAATTTGGTTATGGCCTATTGGGAGTCCCATTATGTTTTCTCACAGTTAAACCCACACATCGAATCCTTTGTACTATACACTAGGTTTTTGGACGACATCTTTCTACTTGTGAAGGCAGGTGAGAGTGAGGTAAAAAGGATGGTCCAGTATTTCAATCAATGTACCACCTTCTTACAGTTTACACATACATTCTCAACTGAGAACATTGCCTACTTGGATGTTAAGTTATGTAAGGACCTAACACTTCATTGTTACACTGCCAAAATCCACCGGAAAGAAACATATTCAAACACTTTCTTACACTTTACCAGCTGTCACCCATTTTTTCAAAAAAGATCAGTTGTCAAAGGACAGCTGGTCCGTGCTGCTAGAATGGTTTCGCTGGACAGTGACTTCCACACTGAATGTTTAACCTTAAAAAATATGTTTCTTGCCTGTGGATATCCTATTGACCTGTTGGATGAATTAATACAAGAGGTCACTGATAAAAGATGCCAACGCATCTACTCTCCATTACTGCCTAGTACTATCAACAACGCAAGTAACATTGCTATGGGTTCTCTAACCAATTCATGGACCAACTTGATTGATGATTTTGGTGTGACAGACATGCATGATACATCAGTAAATCCAACTTTACCATTTGTAACAATGGCTGATGAGACCCGTAAACCAACCTTTATTACAACATTTAGTAAAGGTAGTGGATTATGTACAGACATTATATTCAAGAATTGGGAATTGTTTAGAGCGTACCCTGACATTTATGAGAAAATAGGTTCTTACCCCAAGATAGTATATAAGAAAGGAAAGAACTTAAAAAACATGTTGGAATTTAAGGAAACACACTATAAGGCGAATGTAGGTATGCATAAATGTCAGAATTGCAACTTTTGCAAGCATGTTGAGGAGGGTGCACAATTCTGTATAAATAATCATACATACAGAATAGACTCTAAACTAAATTGTAATTCTTGCTACGTGGTTTACTTAGCTAGATGTAAACAATGCTTGGCATTCTATATTGGGAAAACCATTAGAAGAATGAGAGAGCGTATATATGAACATTTATACGCTATTAAAACATCAAAAATGGAAAACGCTCTAGCAAAACACACTGTTATCAATTCAAACCACAATTTTAAATTTACTGCTATAGATCACATCCCACTTAATCAGAGGGGTGGCCCAAGACCCCTACAGTTAGAGGAAGCTGAATTACGCTGGCAGGTGAGGTTGTATGCATACTGCTATCCAGGTTTAAATGACACTTGTTCAATCTCTAGTTTGCTGAAACTGAGAAGTTTACAAAGGTGAAGGACAGTTTGTTGCATTATTACAACTGTGTAGAATTTTTAACATGCTTGGACTTGAAGGTTTACAATTATTTTTACTTTATTATTTTACTATTTTTATTTTATTTAATATATTAGGATTTGTGAACCCATTTTGTCATGTATACTAT
The DNA here is from genome assembly GCF_019279795.1 of Protopterus annectens. Classification (NCBI taxonomy): domain Eukaryota; kingdom Metazoa; phylum Chordata; order Ceratodontiformes; family Protopteridae; genus Protopterus; species Protopterus annectens. Next base: position 1,017,259,976 of record NC_056727.1, read on the forward strand.
AAATATATATACTATTTATGTCTATATGTAAAATTACCACCTACATTTGAGTTTGGAAACTTATCTTTTAAATTCAACGTCAATGATGTAAAGCAGGTTCTCATTTTATAAATTTGTATTTTTCTAATTATTCAATTATGTAATTAATATATAAATGTAAATGTTGCCATAATGAGTGAGACTCTGAAGAAGTCAGGTATTAGACCTGACGAAAAGCACTTAAGTCACTTGGATTTGTGTTTTATTTCAGTAAAGTAAAGTTTTAATACTTTCTGTGTCACTGGTTACGGCTCTTTGAGTTTTTGCTGTTGGAACTGTTTGCCTTTTCGTTTTCTATGAGCCTGATATGCAACATATGTCCTGTACATTCACATGCAGTGTCTAACAAATGTGTTAGGAGTGCAGACGCTGCCCATGATGCATACACTTTGTGGGTGCATATGTGTGCATGCCTTTATCATGATGGTTTGTTGCCTCTATTATGTGTACTACAGCAGTCCCTATTCCTGGCAGGGATATACTAGCATGGGCCATCTGCATTTGCAAGTATATGGTCAGTCTGCCCTACATGTCCCCCAACTCTGCACAATTGCAAGGTCTACTCGTGCACATCCATAGGAGTTCACACACTGCCATCACTATTGCTATGGAGTCAGGGTTACATCTGCCACATTTCCTGAACCTGACTATGTACAGATACAGCCATTCATAGCATCCTTAGGATCCCTGCTGCAGTGCACTGGTGTGTCATGATGACACACCCTCCCTACCTTCATCCTTTTTGCAGATTCTTGACAACTATGGCCTACACGTGTGTCAGTTTGCAGTGTCCCAAACACTGAACACCATGTGTAACAGCCTAGTCCCAGCTAATGACTGCCAAACATACAGATGTACACTGGCACTGGCACAGTACAGATGGGGATGGTGGGCCTGAGGTGGGGTGAGGCATTGGTTGTGCAGCACCTGTATCTTACATAATACTGTCTGTAGGTTTCCAACGTAGTCATGGTACATCAGTACACATTGCAACGCATGACTGTTGGGTACCTCTTCTGTTATGCATACACTACCTCTAGAGAGGCCTGGTTGATGTTTCCTGTGGTACAACTGTCACATCTGTTTACCCTAACCCATAGGCCATGTGCTTGCAGAGTCCAGGCAATTGCTGACATGGGTACCACACAGCCAGTACTTGTTAGGCATTCCTGCTACCTCCTTAGTGTTGTGGCATGTTATTGGGCAGCCCGCATGACCAGTATGCTACATGTGACAGCATTTGTCTTGGGTGGCCATCTGTTTATTTCCTACATCACTCCTGTCTCATACATCCTTGCCCACATACATGACTGTCTGCACTGTATGCCATGGCAAATGCAATGGTGAGGTATGGCTACATGTGTAGCTCATGGGTGCTACCTGTTGGGTATGGGGCCCATGCCATGTCATGTAAGATGTGTGCAAGCCATGTCTGCCTCTGTTGCAGGTAAATGTGCACATTTGTTGGCCAGATGTCTTGGACAGCAGACCAATATGTGGTGTGATACTGGGGGCATGTACTTGCTGAACGGTGCAATTCCATGACAAATGTGTGCAGGCAGTACCTCAACAGCTGCCTCCACTATACTTTCTCTGGAGTGTGTGCACACATATGCTTCCAGTGTTTGTGAAGGTATGTATTCCCCATATTTGCTGCCCTAACCTACAATTCTGTATTACACACTCAGTGCTCATGTTGGGACCACATTGCAGGTGTTAGTGGTTGTGGACCACAGTATTATGATATGTTGTAGTGTAGATCTTTAACAGTTGCCATTGTAATACTGGTATATACACTGTTGTAGCACTGTATAAGGGTGATGTTTCACACATGTCACTACTGTACGTCATGTATCCCACCATTATGTTCATCCCTGTGGACACATTTCACAATGACAAGATGTTAGTTATCTTGCAGGTGTCTGACATACCCTTCAGATACCCCATCATGGTCATGACTGTGATGCAGTGCAGTTAACAGCAACAATTTGTGAACATGTAAGGCATGCATTATGGGCAGGTGTGTTAGATGTGTGCATGGAATATACCATAGCCATTACATGACCAATGTATTGGCAAGCATGAACATAAACCATACTCACCAGCTACACGCTGCTGCCTTGGTGGTATACCAGAGGGATTTACATAAGAGTGTGAGAGATGTGATGTCAGTGGGCACAGCTCTGGCATTGCTACAGCGTGGGTGCAGCATTACAGTACATTAACAGTACAAGTCCACAATACTACAGCTTATGCACATCTGTTTATTACTACTACTCAGCAGCAGACTATATATATGACATCTCACATGTGCATGATCTACCTGTACAGATGTAGATGGATATGCAACAGTAGTCTACTGATGTGTCCTGTGGCCTTACCTGCACAGTCCTCAGCTGGTGTGTGAGTCACCCACCTCCACTATGGTCTCTGCCATTTGTTGTATGTGTGGGTAGGCAGGTGCCACGAGGCTGGCGAGGAGCTCCTCACCACATGTCGGGGGTGGACGGCATGACCCCCGCCATTGCAAGGTGATCCCCCCAGACTGCAAAAGCATGCCGATGGGCATTGCAAAGCAGGTCAATACAATGATGCCAGACCTACTCATAACTGCGATTATGCAGGCCAACATAATTGACCCTGTGGACTAGATCAAACCATGGTGTGGTTCGCTCCTGCTGCTCATGGGCTGTCCTGCTGAAAAGAACCTGATAGTGCTGTATCAGGTGGTTAAGAATGACCTCATTCTGCTGCTGAATATACCGGTAACTGGCTGTGGGACATCTTGCTTAAAAGACATAAAGATGGAAACAGGTCTGAGCAACTCATACAGCAAGGTTACCATAGCTCTTA